>NC_092108.1:15910907-16210907 GCF_045679555.1 Salvelinus alpinus | reverse complement strand
AGCCCCCCGACACATAAACTACTGCAGCATAAATACTGGAGGCTGAGACAGGAGGGGTCAGGAGACACTGTGGCCCCATCCGATGATACCCCCGGACAGGGCCAAACAGGAAGGATATAACCCCACCCACTCTGCCAAAGCACAGCCCCCACACCACTAGAGGGATATCTTCAACCACCAACTTACAATCCTGAGACAAGGCCGAGTATAGCCCACAAAGATCTCCACCACAGCACAAACCAAGGGGGGGCGCCAACCCAGACAGGAAGATCACGTCAGTAACTCAACCCACTCAAGTGACGCACCCCTCCTAGGGACGGCATGAAAGAGCACCAGTAAGCCAGTGACTCAGCCCCTGTAATAGGGTTAGGGGCAGAGAATCCCAGTGGAGAGAGGGGAACCGGCCAGGCAGAGACAGCAAGGGCGGTTCATTGCTCCAGAGCCTTTCCGTTCACCTTCACACTCCTGGGCCAGACTACACTCAATCATATGACCTACTGAAGAGATGAGTCTTCAATAAAGACTTAAAGGTTGAGACCGAGTCTGCATCTCTCACATGGGTAGGCAGACTATTCCATAAAAATTTAGATCTATAGGAGAAAGCCCTGCCTCCCGCTGTTTGCTTAGAAATTCTAGGGACAATTAGGAGGCCTGCGTCTTGTGACCGTAGCGTACGTGTAGGTATGTACGGCAGGACCAACTCGGAAAGATAGGTAGGAGCAAGCCCATGTAACGCTTTATAGGTTAACAGTAAAACCTTGAAATCAGCCCTTGCCTTAACAGGAAGCCAGTGTAGGGAGGCTAGCACTGGAGTAATATGATCAAATTTCTTGGTTCTAGTCAGGATTCTAGCAGCCGTATTTAGCACTAACTGAAGTTTATTTAGTGCTTTATCCGGGTAGCCGGAAAGTAGAGCATTGCAGTAGTCTAACCTAGAAGTAACAAATGCATGGATTAATTTTTCTGCATCATTTTTGGACAGAAAATTTCTGATTTTTGCAATGTTACGTAGATGGAAAAAAGCTGTCCTTGAAACAGTCTTGATATGTTCGTCAAAAGAGAGATCAGGGTCAAGAGTAACGCCGAGGTCCTTCACAGTTTTATTTGAGACGACTTTACAACCATCAAGATTAATTGTCAGATTTAACAGAAGATCTCTTTGTTTCTTGGGACCTAGAACAAGCATCTCTGTTTTGTCTGAGTTTAAAAGTAGAAAGTTTGCAGCCATCCACTTCCTTATGTCTGAAACACAGGCTTCTAGCGAGGGCAATTTTGAGGCTTCACCATGTTTCATTGAAATGTACAGCTGTGTGTCATCCGCATAGCAGTGAAAGTTAACATTATGTTTTCGAATAACATCCCCAAGAGGTAAAATATATAGTGAAAACAATAGTGGTCCTAAAACGGAACCTTGAGGAACACCGAAATGTACAGTTGATTTGTCAGAGGACAAACCATTCACAGAGACAAACTGATATCTTTCCGACAGGTAAGATCTAAACCAGGCCAGAACTTGTCCGTGTAGACCAATTTGGGTTTCCAGTCTCTCCAAAAGAATGTGGTGATCGATGGTGTCAAAGGCAGCACTAAGGTCTAGTAGCACGAGGACAGATGCAGAGCCTCGGTCTGACGCCATTAAAAGGTCATTTACCACCTTCACAAGTGCAGTCTCAGTGCTATGATGGGATCTAAAACCAGACTGAAGCATTTCGTATACATTGTTTGTCTTCAGGAAGGCAGTGAGTTACTGTGCAACAGCTTTTTCAAAAATTTTTGAGAGGAATGGAAGATTCGATATAGGCCGATAGTTTTTTATATTTTCCGGGTCAAGGTTTGGCTTTTTCAAGAGAGGCTTTATTACTGCCACTTTTAGTGAGTTTGGTACACATCCGGTGGATAGAGAGCCGTTTATTATGTTCAACATATGAGGGCCAAGCACAGGAAGCAGCTCTTTCAGTAGTTTAGTAGGAATAGGATCCAGTATGCAGCTAGAAGGTTTAGAGGCCATGATTATTTTCATCATTGTGTCAAGAGATATAGTACTAAAACACTTGAGTGTCTCCCTTGATCCTAGGTCCTGGCAGAGTTGTGCAGACTCAGGACAATTGAGCTTTGGAGGAATACGCAGATTTAAAGAGGAGTCCATAATTTGCTTTCTAATGATCATGATCTTTTCCTCAAAGAAGTTCATGAATTTATTACTGCTGAAGTGAAAGCCATCCTCTCTTGGGGAATGCTGCTTTTTAGTTAGCTTTGCAACAGTATCAAAAATAAATTTTGGATTGTTCTTATTTTCCTCAATTAAGTTGGAAAAGTAGGATGATCGAGCAGCAGCGAGGTCTCTTTGATACTGCACGGCACTGTCTTTCCAAGCTAGTCGGAAGACTTCCAGTTTGGTGTGGCGCCATTTCCGTTCCAATTTTCTGGAAGCTTGCTTCAAAGCTCGGGTATTTTCTGTATACCAGGGAGCTAGTTTCTTATGACAAATGTTTTTCGTTTTTAGGGGTGCAACTGCATCTAGGGTATTGCGCAAGGTTAAATTGAGTTCCTCAGTTAGGTGGTTAACTGATTTTTGTCCTCTGACGTCCTTGGGTAGGCAGAAGGAGTCTGGAAGGGCATCAAGGAATTTTTGTGTTGTCTGAGAATTTATAGCACGACTTTTGATGCTCCTTGGTTGGGGTCTGAGCAGATTATTTGTTGCGATTGCAAACGTAATAAAATGGTGGTCCGACAGTCCAGGATTATGAGGAAAAACATTAAGATCTACAACATTTATTCCATGGGACAAAACTAAGTCCAGAGTATGACTGTGGCAGTGAGTAGGTCCAGAGACATGTTGGACAAAACCCACTGAGTCGATGATGGCTCCGAAAGACTTTTGGAGTGGGTCTGTGGACTTCTCCATATGAATATTAAAATCACCAAATATTAGAATATGATCTGCTATGACTACAAGGTCTGATAGGAATTCAGGGAACTCAGAGAGGAACGCTGTATATGGCCCAGGAGGCCTATAAACAGTGGCTATAAAAAGTGATTGAGTAGGCTGCATAGATTTCATGACTAGAAGCTCAAAAGACGAAAACGTCATTTTTTTTTTTGTAAATTGAAATTTGCTATCGTAAATGTTAGCAACACCTCCGCCTTTGCGGGATGCACGGGGGATATGGTCACTAGTTTAACCAGGAGGTGAGGCCTCATTTAACACAGTAAATTCATCAGGCTTAAGCCATGTTTCAGTCAGGCCAATCACATCAAGATTATGATCAGTGATTAGTTCATTGACTATAACTGCCTTTGAAGTGAGGGATCTAACATTAAGTAACCCTATTTTGAGATGTGAGGTATCACGATCTCTTTCAATAATGGCAGGAATGGAGGAGGTCTTTATCCTAATGAGATTGCTAAGGCGAACACCGCCATGTTTAGTTTTGCCCAACCTAGGTCGAGGCACAGACACAGTCTCAATGGGGATGGCTGAGCTGACTACACTGACTGTGCTATTGGCAGACTCCACTAAGCTGGCAGGTTGGCTAACAGCCTGCTGCCTGGCCTGCACCCTATTTCATTGTGGAGCTAGTGGAGTTAGAGCCCTATCTATGTTTGTAGATAAGATGAGAGCACCCCTCCAGCTAGGATGGAGTCCGTCAATCCTCAGCAGGTCAGGCTTGGTCCTGTTTGTGGGTGAGTCCCAGAAAGAGGGCCAATTATCTACAAATTCTATCTTTTGGGAGGGGCAGAAAACAGTTTTCAACCAGCGATTGAGTTGTGAGACTCTGCTGTAGAGCTCGTCACTCCCCCTAACTGGGAGAGGGCCAGAGACAATTACTCGATGCCGACACATCTTTCTAGCTGATTTACAGGCTGAAGCTATGTTGCGCTTGGTGACCTCTGACTGTTTCATCCTAACATCGTTGGTGCCGACGTGGATAACAATATCTCTATACTCTCTACACTCGCCAGTTTTAGCTTTAGCCAGCACCATCTTCAGATTAGCCTTAACGTCGGTAGCCCTGCCCCCTGGTAAACAGTGTATGATCGCTGGGTGATTCGTTTTAAGTCTAATACTGCGGGTAATGGAGTCGCCAATGACTAGGGTTTTCAATTTGTCAGTACTAATGGTGGGAGCCTCCGACTCGCTACTCAATGGGGAAAACCGGTTGAAAGTTTCTGTCGGCTGAATGAGCGACACCGGTTGAGCATTCCAACAGCATTTCCCTCCAGAAGCCATGAGAAAATTGTCCGGCTGCGGGGACAGTGCGGGGGGATTTATACTAACGTTACTATCTGTACTTACTGGTGGCACAGACGCTGTTTCACCCTTTCCTACACTGAAATTACCCTTGCCTAACGATTGCGTCTGAAGCTGGGCTTGCAGCACAGCTATCCTCGCCGTTAGGCGATCATTCTCCTGTATATTATGAGTACAGCGAATGCAGTTAGAAGACATCATGTTAAAGTTACTACTTAGCTTCGGCTGTTGAAGGTGCTGACGAACCATGTCCAGATAAAGCGTCCGGAGTGAAAAAGTTGAATGAGGGAAAAAAGTTGTGATGGAAAAACTAAAAATATAAACGTAAAGTTGTCAGCTAGCAAAGCAAAGCTGTACTTTACACGCTCCAGAGGGTCATGTAGACCATGAAGGCTTGGTGCAGTTGAAGCCCAGAGTGGCATGGAGGATGACAACTATAAATCAATTAAGCTTGAAGTGAAAACCACGCAAGAATGTCTGGAGTGGGATCCCCAAGAGGCTTTTGGACCAGCGCGTGATGGTGGCTCTTTATGAGAACAATGACAGTGAAAGCAAGCTAGACAGTGACTCGGCAGACAGAGAATCTGGGAGCTGGGACACCTCGCTACACCTCAAAACTGGTCTCCAGGTCAGGCTCCACAAGAAGGCACCATACTTCTTTACAAGGTTCTTGAGACTTCCCACTGTTGTCAACAAAATATGTAGCAGTCCTGAGTTTCATGATGCCAATGGAGAGATTCCTGTTGATCTACATTAAGCAGGCATAGGTCTAACTCCAGCAATTTGTCAAGGACTGAAAGCCTGCGGTCTCCTGTGTGTGAAAAAGTAATTCACTGACCGGAAGATAAAGTTGGATAACTCCTGGGTTGGGTTCTACTCTTCCCATAACAAATCCATGCTCAACTATAATACCTGGCAACGATCAGTGACTTATTCTAAGGAAAAACGATCAGATCTGGAGGATGTACCTGAGCATGATGTCTATGAGTATAACTCTAGTATGGTCATGGCTCATGGGGTCCAGGACAGATTCAAGCTGCAGAGAAGATCCAGTGAAGCAGCCCGTATTCTGTTCTGGGAGTGAGTTGAGCTCAGCCCGACCAGACCATATCAGAGAGGGATTAGAGATGAGCTGTAGTCACTGTAGGAAATAACAGAGAGATTTGAAATCTCCCCGTCATGTAGAAAACATCAACAATTTACACAATCATTATATTTTTTGTATTAGCATTATTTTGTACATTGTTCTCAGATGTCCTTCTTCTGCCTTCCAGTGTTATTAATGGTTTAGTACACATTGGTATCCCATTTCATACTGATTACGCCAAGTTTATATTTTGTTGATATCTGATTATGTAATTGCCTCTGTCAATGTTTGTGAAATTTCTGCACCCTGCTTGTACTTTTTATTGATTGATTTGAATGGCTAATTTGTGCGAAGTGTAAAAACAGAGAGCCTGTTCTCAAATAGCTTTCTGCTAAGTTCAAGGAAAATACAATAAAACATCTGTGAACCGTCTGAGTTTTTCTCATCTCAGGATCCACTCTTGATGGCTTCAATATGCTCCTGTAAACTGAGAGTAAAAAGCTAACTGGGATGATTCTGAAGCTGGTCAATGCAGATTTACAGTCATTGAAGTTGTACAAATTTGAGCTTGACATGTTTTCCTGTAAATGTCATGTGTTTACGTACTGTAACAGACCAAATCTTGAAGGAAGGCACCCAAAGTCACACACACACACACACACACACACACACACAGTATTATTCACATCTTCAAAGGCAGGCTGTTAATTAGGACCTGATTAATTTGCCATATGTTTCCAGCAGGCACTCCCTTCTCTCTAAACGTTTAATTAAACACTTAATTGCCAATCAAGACTAATTAAGAGGGAAGCTTGACAGGAGGACGGAAGTACTGTAGCACGCTGTAGGTTTAGGAGATCGATGAAGAGTGTATCTGAGTGTATATGCTGAACAAATTAAACACATTTGTGTATTTGTATTTATGTGTGTATGTGTGTGTCAAGTCAAATCAAATTGTATTGGTCACATACACATGGTTAGCAGATGTTATTGCGAGTGTAGCGAAATGCTTGTGCTTCTAGTTCTGAAAGAGCAGCAATATCTAACAAGTAATCTAACAATTCCACAACAACTACCTAATACACACAAATCTAAATAAAGGAATGGAATAAGAATATATGAATATAATTATATGGATGAGCAATGACAGAGCAGCATAGGCAAGATGTAATAGATAGTATAGAATATAGTATGTACATATGAGATGAGTAATGCAAGATATGTAAACATTATTAAAGTGGCTGTTTAACAGTCTGATGGCCTTGATATAGAAGCTGTTTTTCAGTCTCTCGGTCCCAGCTTTGATGCCCCTGTACTGACCTCGCCTTCTGGATGGTAGTGGGGTGAACAGGCAGTGGCTCGGGTGGTTGTTGTCCTCGATCTTTTTTGCCTTCCTGTGACGTCAGGTGCTGTAGGTGTCCTGGAGGGCAGGTACTTTTCCCCCGGTGATGCGTTATGCAGACCGCACCACCCTCTGGAGAGCCCTGCGGTTGTGGGCGGTGCAGTTGCAGTACCAGGCAGTCATACAGCCCGACACAATGCTCTCAATTGTGCGTCTATAAAAGTTTGAGTGTTTTAGGTGACAAGCCATATGTCTTCGCTGTTGCGCCTTCTTCACCACGCTGTCTGTGTGGGTGGACCATTTCAGTTTGTCAATGATGTGTACGCCGAGGAACTTAAACTTTCCACCTTCTCCACTACTGTCCCGTCGATGTGGATAGGGGGGTTCTCCCTCTGCTGTTTCCTGAAGTCCACAATCATCTCCTTTGTTTTGTTGATGTTGAGTGAGAGGTTGTTTTCCTGACACCACACTCCAAGAGCCCTCACCTCCTCCCTGTAAAATGTCTCGTCATTGTTGGTAATCAAGCGTACTACTGTTGTGTCGTCTGCAAACTTGATGATTGAGTTGGAGGCATGCATGGCCACGCAGTCATGGGTGAACAGGGAGTACAGGAGAGGGCTGAGAACACACCCTTGTTGGGCCCCAGTGTTGAGGATCAGTGAAGTGGAGATGTTGTTTCCTACCTTCACCACCTGGGGGTGGCCGTCAGGAAGTCCAGGACCCAGTTGCACAGGGCAGGGTTCAGACCTTGGTCCCCAAGCTTAATGATGAGCTTGGAGGGTACTATGGTGTTGAATGCTGAGCAATAGTCAATGAATAGCATTCTTACATAGGTATTCCTCTTGTCCAGATGTGATAGGGCAGTGTGCAGTGTGCAGTGTGATGGCGATTGTATCGTCTGTGGACCTATTGGGGCAGTAAGCAAATTGAAGTGGGTCTAGGGTGGCAGGTAAGCTGGAGGTGATATGATCCTTGATAGTCTCTTAAAGCACTTCATGATGACAGATTAGTGCTACGGGGCGATAATCATTTAGTTCAGTTACATTTGCATTCTTGGGTACAGGAACAATGGTGGCCATCTTGAAGCATGTGGGGACAGCAGACTAGGATAGGGAGAGATTGAATATGTCCGTAAACACACCAGCCAGCTGGTCTGCACATGCTTGAGAATGCGGCTAGGGATGCCGTCTGGGCCGGCAGCCTTGCGAGGGTTAACACGTTTAAATGTCTTACTCATGTCGACCACGGAGAAGGAGAGCCCACAGTCCTTGGTAGCGGGCCACGTCGTTGGCACTGTATTATCCTCAAAGCGGGCAAAGAAGGTGTTTAGTTTGTCTGGAACAAGACGTCGGTGTCCGTGAAGTGGCTGGTTTTCCTTTTGTAGTCCGTGATTGTCTGTAGACCCTGCCTCATACGTCTTGTGTCTGAGCCGTTGAATTGCGACTCCACTTTGTCTCTATTCTGACATTTTGCTTGTTTAACTTCTTTAGTATAGGGGGCAGCATTTTCACTTTTGGATGAATTTCGTGCCCATAGTGAACTGCCTCCTACTCTGTCCCACATGCTAATATATGCATATTATTATTACTATTGGATAGAAAACACTCTGAAGTTTCTAAAACTGTTTGATTGATGTCTGTAAGTATAACAGAACTCATATGGCAGGCAAAAACCTGAGAAATAATCCAAACAGGAAGTCAAAATTCTGAGAGTGGTCATTGTTAAAGTCATCGCCTATTCAATTCCCTGCAATATATGGATCTGTTTGCACTTCATACGCCTTCCACTAGATGTCAACAGTCAGTAGAACGTGGAATGAAGCTTATGCTGTGTTGTGGGACCGGATGGGAGGGGAATGAGTCAGTGGTTTGGCAGATTGACAGTTCTTGGTCACGCGCTTTCCTCATTATATCATCATGCGTTCCATTACTTATAGAGACTGAAAATAATTCTCCGGTTGGAACCTTATTGGATATAAATGATAACAACATCCTGAAGATTGATTCTCTACTAAGTTTCACCAGTTTATTCGACCTGGAATCTAACTTTTTGAAGTTTTTTGTCCGACGTTTGCCTGCATCTGCGCGAGCGTTTGGACACGTGTACTACACATGCTAGCAAAATTAGCTAATTGGACATAAGTAATGGACATTATCGAACAAAACAACGATTTATTGTGGAACTAGGATTCCTGGCACTGCATTCTGAGGAAGGTAATCAAAGGTAAGGGAATATTTATGATGTAATTTCGTATTTCTGTTGACTCCAACATGGCGGAGAAATGTTGTTAAATCTGAGCGTCGTCTCAGATTATTGCATGGTGTGCTTTTTACGTAAAGTTTTTTTTAAATCTGACATAGTGATTGCATTAAGAACAAGTGTATCTTTAATTATATGTAAAACATGTATCTTTCATCAAAGTTTATGATGAGTTTTTCTGTTATTTGACGTGGCTCTCTGTAATTACTCCAGATATTTTGGAGGCATTTCTGAACATGGCGTAAACCGAGATTTGTGGATATAAATATGCACATTATCAACAAAACATAAATGTATTGTGTAACATGATGTCATATGAGTGTCATCTGATGAAGATGTTCAAAGGTTAGTGATTCATTTTATCTCTATTTCTGGTTTTTGTCACCACTATCTTTTGCTGGGAAAATGGCTGTGTTTTTCTGTGGCTATGTACTGAGCTAACATAATTGTTTGGTGTGCTTTCCCCGTAAATCCTTTTTGAAATCAGACATGTTGGCTGGATTCACAACATGTGTAGCTTTAATTAGGTGTCTTTCATGTGTGATTTCATGATTTTTATAGTAATATATTTGAATTTGACCTAGAATTCCTCACAATCAAATGCCGACCGTATTATCTCCCAAGATAATTCTCTTCGGTTATTGTCACAGCTGTGTATATCCCCCTTCAAGCCGATACGACGATGGCCCTCAAGGAACTTCACAGGACTTTATGCTGTCACGCCCTGACCTTAGAGATCCTTTATATGTCTCTATTTTGGTTGGTCAGGGCATGAGTTGGGGTGGGCATTCTATGTTTTTGTTCTATGTTTTCTATTTCTATGTGTTTGGCCGGGTGTGGTTCTCAATCAGAGGCAGCTGTCTATCGTTGTCTCTGATTGAGAACCATACTTAGGTAGCCTTTCCCACCTGTGTTTTGTGGGTAGTTGCTTTCTGTTTTGTGTCTGCACCAGACAGAACTGTTTCGCTTTCGTTCTCCTGTTTGTTGTTTTTGTTCGATTAGTTTTTTTGGATTAAATCATGACCACTTTAAACGCTGCACCTTGGTCCACTCTTCCTTCAGCCCACGAGAACCGTTACACCTCTTCTCCGGCGGCTTTGTTTTTGGTCAGCCTCTTGAATCAGTTCAAATGCCCTGGGTGTTTCGGACAAGGATCCGCTTCGGGAAAGTCGTATTCCTGGTCATAGTGCTGGTAAGTTGACGTCGCTTTGACGTTTCCAATAGTTCCTCCCAGCTGTGTGTAATAACACTTAAGATTTTCTGGGATATTAATGTAAGAGATAAGACATTAAATAAACAAAATACTGCAAAGTTTCCTAAGGACTAGAAGCGAGGCAGCCGTCTGTCGGCACCATCTTGAAAAATTACAAAATAAATAAATAAAAAAGGTGTGTGTGTGTGTGTTCCAGCTGTGACGTGACCTTCGAGGGTCTTGCTTTCCTTCTGTGTGAGCTGATGAGCTGATTAATGTGGACATGTCAGGTGAGAGCCCTGCTGCTGAACTTCATTAGAATGTGTGTGTGTTTTAACACACACACACACACACACACACACACACACACACACACACACACACACACACACACACACACACACACACACAGTAGACATGAGTCATACACGCTAGATAGGTACAGTTATTAAATATCATCAATGGAATTTTGCAACAAATCATATTTCTGAGAATCCATTCTTAATTACACTGGCCTCAAGAAAGTGTCATCTTCACCGTTGATGAGGGGAAATTAAAATATTAGTGATCAGACTGAGCTGTCATGCTGTTAGTAAATACTGGCGTGTGTGTGTGTGTGTGTTAGTAAGGTTATCGTCACGTGTCATAGAGACATCATTAAGGGTTGTCTCTCCTCTCTCTCATTCCTCACTGGACTTTGGTAAATGGAAAGATAAACACTTCCTGTATGAAGATGTTACTGCAGAGACACACACATCCTGTCCAGATAAAGGGATAGAAAAGGGAAGCCGCACTGTTTTTATTATTTATGTGCGTGTGTGCCAACTAAGGGATACGTCTGTTGATGTGCTCTTGAGCAAGGCACTTAACCGTAAGTCACTCTGGATACGAGTGTATGCTAAACGACTAAAATGTACAGAAAATCGAAAGAAGTGTAAAATCTTTAAAGCATCAAAGTAATGGCAGTGGGTGAAGTAAGTGGGTTTTTATCTGTCACTAGGAAAGCACTTCTGGCATGATTGAAAATGATGGAGGAGGGCTGACAATGACACTCAGTGAAGAGAAAGAGAGTTACACATACAGTATCTGAACCTGGCACAGCAGCTGAACAAAAAGTATAAAGCAATACACTCTAACATTGTTTTATTGCTAGCTCAGACGACTCTGAAATGGAGACAGCACATCCCTTTATTTTAGTCACCCAGATTGGTCTAGACGTAACATAGTAACCGTAAATCCGGAGACTCTCAAATTAGTATACATTACGTTTGGTATGGTTACATTAGACAAAATATTTTTACTATTAACATTTCATTTGTTTGTATTTTACCCCCTTTTCAGTTATAAACTTGTCTCATTGTTGCAACTCCCCAATGGGCTCGGGAGAAGTGAAGGTTGAGTCATGCGTCCTCTGAAAGATTGTCCATTTGGAAGACCCATTTGCGACCAAGCTTTAACATTCTGACTGATGTCTTGAGATGTCCAGAGAAATTTTCTTGTTACTTACAACCTCAGGCTAATGCGATTAGCATATGTTAGCTCACCGTCCCGTGGACAGGACACCGATCCCGAAGAAGAACAATTTTGGTCTTTAATTAATGCAGGGCCGACAGACAAGTTCCTTACTTTTCCCCTTTCCACTTGCCTCTTCCATTCTTGCGGTAATGCTGAAATTAGTTGGTTGTATTTTTAAACCTTTTTTTAGAAAAATAATGTTATTTTTTTTATCAATTAGTATATTTGAGTTAAACCATAAAATGTGTTGTTAAATTTGTTCAGTATTTTCTGGTGGATTAAACTGAAATTTCAACCAACTTTCTATGGCTTGTTTTAAAAATAGCGATATTTTCGAGATGATTACATTTTCAAATAAGCAAAAGCGAGAGGTTGTAATCTGAATGAGGGGAGAAACGACATTCTTTAACATGGGGTGAGACATTCTTACTAATATGCTAGAGAACCAGTTTGGATTTAAGTATAACTTTTGTATGACTGTAGTGAGAGGTCTAATGCTTTAAAATGTTATTATTATTTTTTATTTATTTCACCTTTATTTAACCAGGTAAGCTAGTTGAGAACAAGTTCTCATTTACAACTGCGACCTGGCCAAGATAAAGCATAGCAGTGCGACACAAACAAAAACACAGAGTTACACATGGAATAAACTACAAGTTAATAACACAATAGAAAAAAAAGAAAGTCTATATACAGTGTGTGCAAATGGCATGAGGAGGTAAGGCAATAAATAGGCCATATTAGCAAAGTAACTACAGTTTAGCAGATTAACATTGGAGTGATAGATGAGCAGATGATGGTGTGTAAGTAGTGATACTGGTGTGCAAAAGAGCAGCAAAGTAAATACAAACAATATGGGGATGAGGTAGGTAGATTGGGTGGGCTATTTACAGATGGACTAAATACAGCTGCAGCGATTGGTTAGCTGCTCAGTTAGCTGATGTTTAAAGTTAGTGAGGGAAATGTAAGTCACCAGCTTCAGCGATTTAAAAAAAAAATTATTTACTTATTTATTTTTATTTTTTATTTTTTTCAATCGGTAATAGTCACTGGCAGCAGAGAACTGGAAGGAAAAGCGGCCAAAGGGGGTGTTGGCTTTGGGGATGACCAGTGAGTATACCTGCTGGAGCACATGCTACGGGTGGGTGTTTTTATCGTGACCAGTGATCTGAGATAAGGCAGAGCTTTACATAGCATAGACTTATAGATGACCTGGAGCCACGAATATGTAGCGAATATGACGAATATGTAGCCAGGGCCAGCCGACTAGAGCATACAGGTCGCAGTGGTGGGTGGTATAAGCCGCTTTGGTAACAAAACGGATGGCACTGTGATAGACTACATCCAATTTTCTGAATAGAGTATTGGAAGCTATTTTGTAGATGACATCGCCGAAGTCGAGGATCGGTAGGATAGTCAGTTTTACTAGGGTAAGTTTAGCGGTGTGAGTGAAGGAGGCTTTGTGTAATGCCCAGGGTGTAGTGGAGTAAGAAGTCAGACGCAGGAGACAGAGAGTTCAGAGTAGCGTTACTACTTTAATCACCACATACAGTGGGGAGAACAAGTATTTGATACACTGCCGATTTTGCAGGTTTTCCTACTTACAAAGCATGTAGAGGTCTGTAATTTTTATCATAGGTACACTTCAACTGTGAGAGACAATAGAAAATCTTTGGAGGGAGCTGAAAGTCCGTATTGCCCAGCGACAGCCCCAAAACCTGAAGGATCTGGAGAAGGTCTGGAGAAGGTCTGTATGGAGGAGTGGGCCAAAATCCCTGCTGCAGTGTGTGCAAACCTGGTCAAGAACTACAGGAAACGTATGATCTCTGTAATTGCAAACAAAGGTTTCTGTACCAAATATTAAGTTCTGCTTTTCTGATGTATCAAATACTTATGTCATGCAATAAAAATCATACAATGTGATTTTCTGGATTTTTGTTTTAGATTCGGTCTCTCACAGTTGAAGTGTACCTATGATAAAAATTACAGACCTCTACATGCTTTGTAAGTAGGAAAACCTGCAAAATCGGCAGTGAATCAAATACTTGTTCTCCCCACTGTAGGTGAAAACGACGCCACTTAAAACAAATGCCCCAAAACATAGGGGAACTAAACAGTTCCAAAAATAACCAACGTACACGAACAACCGTGACTTACAGGCGTGTACAACAGTACACATAAAACAATCCCGCACACCCAGCAGGCGGGCCGGGGTAATAAAGCCCAACTAATTAACCTAATTACAAACAGGTGTAACTAATAAACAGACAAGGAGGGGGAGGAAAAAATCAGTGGCAGCTAGTAGGCCAGTGACGACGACCGCCGAGCGCCACCCGAACAGGAAGGGGAGCCACCTTCGGTAGGAGTCATGACAGTAATCCCCCCCCCCCCCCTGACGAGCGGCTCCCGCAGCGCGCCGACACCGGCCTCGAGGGCGACCCGGAGGGCGAGGCGCAGGGCGATCCGGATAGAGGCGATGGAAATCCCTCAACATTGACGGATCCAAAATGTCCCCCACCGGTACCCAGCACCTCTCCTCCGGACCGTACCCCTCCCAGTCCACGAGGTACTGCAGGCCCCTCACCCGGCGTCTCGAGTCCAGAATGGCCCGTATCGTGTACGCCGGAGACCCCTCGATGTCCAGAGGGGGAGGAGGGACCTCCGGCACCTCACCGTGCTGCAGGGGACCAGCTACCACCGGCCTGAGGAGAGACACATGAAACGAGGGGTTAATACGATAATAGGAAGGGAGTTGTAATCGATAACACACCTCGTTTATTCTCCTCAGGACTTTGAAGGGCCCTACACACTGCGGCCCCAGTTTCCGGCAGGGCAAGCGGAGGGGTAGGTTTCGGGTCGAGAGCCAGACCCTGTCCCCCGGTACAAACACGGGGGCCTCACTGCGATGGCGGTCAGCACTCCTCTTCTGCCGTCCACTGGCTTGTTTGAGGGATTCCTGGACGGCCCTCCAGGTCTCCTTGGAGCGCTGCACCCACTCCTCCACCACAGGAGCCTCGGTCTGACTCGGATGCCACGGTGCCAGGACCGGCTGGTAGCCCAACACACACTGGAACGGAGATAGGTTGATGGAGGAGTGACGGAGTGAATTTTGGGCCAACTCCGCCCATGGGACGTACCTAGCCCACTCGCTGGGCCGGTCGTGGCAATACGACCACAGGGGACTGAGGACCCAGTCTCAGAATTTTTGGTGGCCTTCCTAAGTCAGGATTCAGACACGGCAAGGACATAAGGGTTGGCAGAGTGTGCTAAAGCAGTGAGTAAAACAAGCTTAGGGAGGAGGCTTCTGATAACATGCATGAAACCAGGGCTTTTTTGATTACATAGGTCAACAAATGAGAGTGCCTGGGGACACGTAGGGCCTGGGTTAGCCTCCACATCACCCGAGGAACAGAGGAGGAGTAGGATGAGGGTACGGCGAAAGGCTAGCAAAACTGGTTGTCTAGTGCGTTGGGGACAGTGAATAAAAGGAGCAGATTTCTGGGCATGGTAGAATAGATTTAGGGCATAATGTGCAGACATGGGTATGGTGGGGTGTGGGTACAGTAGAGGTAAGCCGAGGCACTGAGTGGTAAGAGAGATGGCATCTCTGGACACGCTGGTTATACTGGGTGAGGTCACCTCATGTGTGGGAGGTGGGGACAAAGGAGGTATCTGAGGCATGTACAGTGGGACTAGGGGCTCCGCAGTAAACTAAAACAATGATAACTATTCTAAACAACAGTATACAAGGCATAATGACATTTGAGACACGGCGTTTAAAGTTAGCAGGCCGGGGTAGGTAGAAGCGTCTGCTCCGACGCCCGGCAAAGGCCGGTTGAAGGCACAGATGATGGCATTACGTCTGCGGACCAGTCGTGGTGGTACGGCGGGGCGCCGTGTCGACGAAGAGACCGGGCCAGATGGCGATGGAGGTATTGTAGTTGTGGTAATTTTGTTTGCTAGCCGGGAGATGCGCTTGCTCAGGGCAAGCTTCGGAGCTGGGTCACTCAGTGGCAGCTAGCTAGCTGTGGCAGCTAGCGGCACTCAGTGGCAGCTAGCGGCACTCAGTGGCAGCAAGCTAGACGGAGCTGCTCTTCCTCCCGGGGAAGGACTGCCCGTTCCATGATCTCGCCATCACGGTTGACAACTCCATTGTGTCCTCCTCCCAGAGTGCTAAGAACCTTGGCGTGATCCTGGACAACACCCTGTCGTTCTCAACTCACATCAAGGCGGTGACCCGTTCCTGTAGGTTCATGCTCTACAACATTCGCAGAGTACGACCCTGCCTCACACAGGAAGCGGCGCAGGTCCTAATCCAGGCACTTGTCATCTCCCGTCTGGATTACTGCAACTCGCTGTTGGCTGGGCTCCCTGCCTGTGCTATTAAACCCCTACAACTCATCCAGAACGCCGCAGCCCGTCTGGTGTTCAACCTTCTCAAGTTCTCTCACGTCACCCCGCTCCTCCGCTCTCTCCACTGGCTTCCAGTTGAAGCTCGCATCCGCTACAAGACCATGGTGCTTGCCTACAGAGCTGTGAGGGGAACGGCACCTCCGTACCTTCAGGCTCTGATCAGGCCCTACACCCAAACAAGGGCACTGCGTTCATTCACCTCCGGCCTGCTCGCCTCCCTACCTCTGAGGAAGTACAGTTCCCGCTCAGCCCAGTCAAAACTGTTCGCTGCTCTGGCACCCCAATGGTGGAACAAACTCCCTCACGACGCCAGGTCAGCGGAGTCAATCACCACCTTCCGGAGACACCTGAAACCCCACCTCTTTAAGGAATACCTAGGATAGGATAAAGTAATCCTTCTAACCCCCCCCTCCCCCTTAAAAGAGTTAGATGCACTATTGTAAAGTGGTTGTTCCACTGGATATCATAAGGTGAATGCACCAATTTGTAAGTCGCTCTGGATAAGAGCGTCTGCTAAATGACTTAAATGTAATGTAATGTAAATGTGATGATCAATGGTCGAGGGTTTACGGCAGGAATCCGGCATTGTAGTGGATAAAAACAGTCCGAGGCTGGCAGGTATTATCCAGGCTAAAAAACGGCTGGTGCCTGAACAGAGGGTAAAGGCCGCTAGCAGTGGCTAACAATTACTAAATACTAAATAGCTAGTAGCTAATTAGTTGGCTACCTTCTGATGAATGTTTTGGCTATAAAGTTTTTTAAAAAGCGGATCCATGTCACATTGAGTAAGGCGGGTTACCGGAAGGTATATTTAATTAAAAAATTGAAAAAGAGATTGAAAAGGAATTGGAATATATACGAAAAATACAAAAAGTAAACGAGATGACGACACCCTAACCTTAGCCTTAAACGTAACCCTTTAACCTAACTCCTAACCTTAACCCTAACCCCTAGCCTAGCTAAAGTTAGCCATCTAGCTAACTTTAGCCACCTAGCTAACATTAGTGAGAAGAAATTGGAATTTGTAACATGTTGTACGATTTGCAATTCGTAACATATCATACGATTTGTAATTCGTAATGTATCATATGATATAGATGATGACATCCACAAATTAATACATACACTACATGACAACAAGTATGTGGACACCTGCTCGTCGAACATCTCATTCCAAAATCATGGGCATTAATATGGAGTTGGTCCCCTATTTGCTACTATGACAGCCTCCACTCTTCTGGGAAGGCTTTCCACTAGATGTTGGAACATTGCTGCGGGGTCTTGCTTCCATTCAGCCACAAGGAGATTGGTGAGGTCGGGCACTGATGTTGGGTAATTAGGCCTGGCTTGTAGTCAACGTTCCAATTCATCCCAAAGGTGTTCGATGGGGTTTTGGTCAGGGCTCTGTGCAGTCCAGTCAAGTTCTTCCACACTGATCTTGACAAACCATTTCTGTATGGACCTCACTTTGTTGACAGGGCATTGTCATGCTACAAAGTTGGAAGCACAGAATCATCTAGAATGTCATATGCTGCAGTGTTAAGATTTGCCTTCACTGGAACTAAGTGTGCCTAGAGCGAACCATGAATAACATCCCCACCCCATTATTCCTCTTCCACCAAACTTTACAGTTAGCACTATTAATTCAGGCAGGTAGCGTTCTACTGGCATCCACCAAACCCAGATTCGTCCGTTGGACTGACAGATGGTGAAGCGTGATTCATCACTCCAGAGAACGCATTTCCACTGCTCCAGAGTCCAATGGTGGCGAGCTTAACACCAATCCAGCCAACACTTGGCATTGAGCATGGTGATCTCAGGCTTGTGTGCAGCTGCTCGGCCATGGAAACCCATTTCAGGATGCTCCCGACAAACAGTTCTTGTGCTGACGTTGCTTCCAGGGGCAGTTTGGAACTTGGTAGTGAGTGTTGCAACCGAGGACAGACAATTTGTACGCGCTATGAGCTTCAGCACTCAGCTGTCCCATTCTTTGAGCTTGTGTGGCCTACCACTTTGCTGCTGAGCCGTTGTTGCTCCTAGACATTTACACACAATAACAGCACTTACAGTTGATTGGGGCAGCTCTAGCAGGGCAGAATTTGAAGGCGTGTCCACATACCTTTGTACATAAAGTGTACCATACAAAATATAAAATATCTAAATGGAATGTCTTGGATTTACGTACAGAATCATACGAACTGCTTTGAGATCACGTTGAGTCACCTGATGTCTTGTGTGTCTGGAATGGGGAGCATCAGAGTGGTGTGAGTAAGTTGGCCAAACATAAAAGCCTGCTGGCATATGCTTGGACAGATGTTACTGTCTGACTGGGGAGAATATATTGATTCATTATGAGGTCTATATAGTGTATCTATTTTGTATTTATTTATTTCATTCCCCCTTTACTTTTTAAAATAAAATAAAATATGTTTTAATTTGATCTAAGAGGTGTATTATAATACTGGGTACACATCAGAGTAAGTGCTGCCCACAACATGTGTGAACAATATGTGCAAGGTGTGGGTTGATGGCACTCCCCTCACCATGATAATATATCCTTGTAACTCTGATTATCGGCATGACAACAGGAGCATTACCATAGAATTGAGAAGCACTGCTTTAGATGGTAGCTGTGATTACATCAACGCTACAGGTATAATATAAGGAACTTTGTTCAACTCTGGTTGAAATGAAGATTGTGCCATGTTTTGATCTTGGACCCCGCCGCACCAGTGTTTATCCGTAAATGAGGGCCTGTGGGAGTGTTATTTCTCTTTCTCTATTTCTTTCTCTCGTTCTTTCTCTCTTTCTCATAGCAGGCCTGTTTATTGTCACACCTCCGCCTGTATTTCTCCTCCTCCTCCACGGTGAACACTACAGGCATTGTCTCTGTGCCCTTTCTTCTAACTGTAAGTCTCTTTGGATGAGAGAAACTGCCACAATAACAAACAGCCAGCTGACATTCTGCGTCTTTCTGCCAGCACTTGTGTTGAACCCCACTGTTAATACCCTTTAGTCATCACCACAGTATGTGATTACTTTAAATTGCACTCTTCTATTGTAACGCTGTGATTGTTTTTTAGATGTTTCTCAAGCTGTTTACCCTGCGTAGTGGCTGTGGGAGACAGAGTGAACTGCAACCTGTTTCTATTGCCTATATTACCACGGTAACTGTCCGGCTCTAGGGACCATAACAAAAAATATATCATTTTTTATCAACTTGCATATGGATTTCCAAAAAGGGGATTTGATTGAACATCAGTATATCTGTGCACCTTTCTCCTTCTCTCCACCTCCTTGGCTTTGTTAGAGACATGTCATGTTTCTGAGTGGTCCCAGACAGACGCAGTGAGGCATGCAGACCTGGCTGTCCAGAACTTGACTTGTCTGGATATGACATGAGACTTGAGAGACAGCTGAGAGTTTGTGCACAGACTTTTAATACGAAATTGGAGGGACTATAGAGCACATCTCACATTTATAAATAGGATGTTTACAGCATAGCCTAATCAGAATGAGTGTTGCTACTGCCAATTTCATGAAACTGTCATAGCTCTTCTGTGCTTAAATCTAAGGCCAGGATTCAATCCGATCGCCCCTTTCGTCTATGCACCTAAGCTTTGTGTTTCCCTTAAAGGGATAGATAAAGATTATGGCAATTAAGCCCTATTTTCTATTTACCCAGAGTCAGATTAACTCATGGACACTATTTTTATGTCTCTGTATGCATTTTGAAGGAAGTTGAAGGTCTATGGGATCCGCTAGTGTCACGTTCCTGACCTGTTTTCTGTTATTTTTGTATGTGTTAGTCGGTCAGGGCGTGAGTTTGGGTGGGCAGTCTATGTTATGTGTTTCTATATTGGTTAATGGGTGACCTGATATGGTTCTCAATTAGAGGCAGGTGGTTTACGTTTCCTCTGATTGAGAGCCATATTAAGGTAGGTGGTTTCACATTGTTTGTTGTGGGTGGTTGTCTCCTGTGTCTGTGTATGTTGCGCCACACGGGACTGTTTTGGTTTGTTTGTTCGTTCGTTTGTGTAGTCATTTTTCCTGTTCGTGCGTTCTTCGTTGTATTGTAAGTTCTTACGTCCAGGTCTGTCTACATCGTTTTGTTATTTTGTTTATTATCAAGTATAGTTTGTTTTTTGTCTTGTTAAATAAATATCATGTCATTTCACAACGCTGCATTTTGGTCAAATCCCTGCTCCTCCTCTTCAGACGAAGAGGAGGAGAACACCCGTTACAGCTAGCTGATTTTGCTTACGCTAGCTGATCCCATAGACTTTCAGTTATTGCGCTAACGCTCGTTAGAAATTGCTCCAGAAACTAACTTGAACTTCTTTCAAACCACATACAGAGACATAAACAAGGTATCCATGAGTTCATCTGACTCTGAGTAACTATCCCTTTAAGCTGTGAGACATTTCCATTTCATATGTGAGAAGAACAAAATGCAATTGGAATCTTTCAGAATGTTCTCTCAGAACAGTCTGAAACTGAGATACTGTAAGAAAGACCTTCAGAAATCACCACTGCCCATCTGACACTCTGACTGACTCACCCTCATCACCTCAACACATAAAGACAGACTGATTCCAGGCCTGCTTGTCTAAGATATTTGATGGGAACCATATTGAAGGATGGGGGGAGGAGAATAAGGTGAAAGAGAAAGAGAGAAGGAGAGGTGAGTGGGCGGACTCTGCGAAGCCAGGTTTGAAAAAAGATGGGGAAATTAACCTGATACATTATCTAAAAAACCCTAGGCCTAGAGTAAGACGGAGGGAAGAGATGATGGAGACAATCTATGAAAGGGTAGAACATGACAGATGGCAGGAGTACGTGCCATGGATGAATGAAATATCAGGACAAGAATGAAAGCCAACACCTCCACGTTCCAGAGATGTCATCGATCATTAGCCAGGTCTTTATCTTGATCCTCACGCCTTACGATAAGAGTATTTCAATGTGAAAGGGATTTTCAGCCACACTAAGCAGACAATGAGTGACAGAGACTGTAAGGTAGAGGTATTCCTTTCCCCTTTGCAAGGGAGGGCTAGTTGATGTGTGAGATAGAAAATAACACTGTACGTTTCTAACCACTCCACTGCATGTGATTCTTGGTCCTCGGTTCGACGTCCATGTACTTCTATAAATACCAACCATCATCCAAAAAACACTTGGCAGTGAGTCACACAGAAGGTGCACTAATAATACCAAAGTAAAGCACAGAGCAGGAAGAATGGAGGGAAGGATGGAAAGATGGAGAAAAGGGCCCTGAAGGTCCTCATTTGATTAAACGACTACTTCATTTCCTCCTCTCCCTCCGGCGATGTGTTGATGCCGTCCATCGAGCTCGGAACCAGCGGGAATCCTTCCTGCCGTCGGCAGCGTTCTAAATAGACTTAAACAACCCTTCTACTGTATCTAATAATACATAAAATAATGGGAAATTAAATGACACGTACGTTTGTTAGTGGAGGCTATTTGGGAGAGAGTCAGAATAGTGATTGAATTGATATCCGGCTGCCTGGAACACTCCACAGAGCGCTGTGTATTTTATTTTTTTACTAACATGCATATATCAAGTGTTGAACAGCCTTTCATTCTGAACACTCTTAGAAAAAAGGGTTCCAGCTGTCCCCATAGGAGAACCCTTTTTGGTTCCAGGTAGACTGTTTTTGGTTTCAGGTAGAACCCTTTTCAGTTCCATGTAGAACCCTCTGTGGAAAGGGTTCTTCATGGAACCCAAAAGGGTTCTACGTGGAAACAAAAAGGGTTATTCAAAGGGTTATCCTATGGGGACAGCCGAATGACCATTTTAGGATCTAGATAGCACCTTGTTTTCTAAAAGTGGACTAAGGTTTAAAGTCAGGTTTGTGTAGTAGCCTATGTGAGTCATATTCATTCATCATTCAACAGGACTTGTGATGTTTCGGTGATTTTTGTTAACTCTTCACACCTTCCCACCCAGGGCCTTGCACAGACCTTTGAAGGAACGTTCCTGTTCCCACTCATAGACCTCTCTCTCTGCACGTTCCTGTTCCCACTCATAGACCTCTCTCTCTGCACGTTCCTGTTCCCACTCTTAGATCTCTCTCTCTCTGCA
Organism: Salvelinus alpinus; assembly: GCF_045679555.1. Classification (NCBI taxonomy): domain Eukaryota; kingdom Metazoa; phylum Chordata; class Actinopteri; order Salmoniformes; family Salmonidae; genus Salvelinus; species Salvelinus alpinus. The sequence goes on along the minus strand of NC_092108.1, from coordinate 16,188,741 downwards.
CGTTCCTGTTCCCACTCTTAGACCTCTCTCTCTCTGCACGTTCCTGTTCCCACTCTTAGACCTCTCTCTCTCTGCACGTTCCTGTTCCCACTCATAGACCTCTCTCTCTCTGCACGTTCCTGTTCCCACTCTTAGACCTCTCTCTCTCTACACGTTCCTGTTCCCACTCATAGACCTCTCTCTCTCTGCACGTTCCTGTTCCCACTCATAGACCTCTCTCTCTGCACGTTCCTGTTCCCACTCATAGACCTCTCTCTCTGCACGTTCCTGTTCCCACTCTTAGACCTCTCTCTCTCTGCACGTTCCTGTTCCAACTCATAGACCTCTCTCTCTGCACGTTCCTGTTCCCACTCTTAGATCTCTCTCTCTCTGCACGTTCCTGTTCCCACTCTTAGACCTCTCTCTCTCTGCACGTTCCTGTTCCCACTCTTGAACCTCTCTCTCTCTGCACGTTCCTGTTCCCACTCATAGACCTCTCTCTCTCTGCACGTTCCTGTTCCCACTCATAGACCTCTCTCTCTGCACGTTCCTGTTCCCACTGTTAGACCTCTCTCTCTCTGCACGTTCCTGTTCCCACTCATAGACCTCTCTCTGCACGTTCCTGTTCCCACTCATAGACCTCTCTCTCTCTGCACGTTCCTGTTCCCACTCTTAGACCTCTCTCTCTCTACACGTTCCTGTTCCCACTCTTAGACCTCTCTCTCTCTGCACGTTCCTGTTCCCACTCTTAGACCTCTCTCTCTCTGCACGTTCCTGTTCCCACTCTTAGACCTCTCTCTCTCTGCACGTTCCTGTTCCCACTCTTAGATCTCTCATTCAGCATGTTCCTGTTCCCACTCTTAGACCTCTCTCTCTACACGTTCCTGTTCCCACTCTTAGACCTCTCTCTCTCTGCACGTTCCTGTTCCCACTCATAGACCTCTCTCTCTCTGCACATTCCTGTTCCCACTCATAGACCTCTCTCTCTGCACGTTCCTGTTCCCACTCTTAGACCTCTCTCTCTCTGCACGTTCCTGTTCCCACTCTTAGACCTCTCTCTCTCTGCACGTTCCTGTTCCCACTCTTAGACCTCTCTCTCTCTGCACGTTCCTGTTCCCACTCTTAGACCTCTCTCTCTCTGCACGTTCCTGTTCCCACTCTTAGACCTCTCTCTCTCTGCACGTTCCTGTTCCCACTCTTAGACCTCTCTCTCTCTGCACGTTCCTGTTCCCACTCTTAGATCTCTCATTCAGCACGTTCCTGTTCCCACTCTTAGACCTCTCTCTCTGCACGTTCCTGTTCCCACTCATAGATCTCTCTCTGCACGTTCCTGTTCCCACTCTTAGACCTCTCTCTCTCTGCACGTTCCTGTTCCCACTCTTAGACCTCTCTCTCTCTGCACGTTCCTGTTCCCACTCTTAGACCTCTCTCTCTCTGCACGTTCCTGTTCCCACTCTTAGACCTCTCTCTCTGCACGTTCCTGTTCCCACTCTTAGATCTCTCATTCAGCACGTTCCTGTTCCCACTCTTAGACCTTTCTCTCTGCACGTTCCTGTTCCCACTCATAGATCTCTCTCTGCACGTTCCTGTTCCCACTCTTAGACCTCTCTCTCTCTGCACGTTCCTGTTCCCACTCTTAGACCTCTCTCTCTCTGCACGTTCCTGTTCCCACTCTTAGACCTCTCTCTCTCTGCACGTTCCTGTTCCCACTCTTAGACCTCTCTCTCTCTGCACGTTCCTGTTCCCACTCTTAGACCTCTCTCTCTCTGCATGTTCCTGTTCCCACTCTTAGACCTCTCTCTCTCTGCACGTTCCTGTTCCCACTCTTAGACCTCTCTCTCTGCACGTTCCTGTTCCCACTCTTACACCTCTCTCTCTGCACGTTCCTGTTCCCACTCTTACACCTCTCTCTCTGCACGTTCCTGTTCCCACTCTTAGACCTCTCTCTCTCTGCACGTTCCTGTTCCCACTCTTAGACCTCTCTCTCTGCACGTTCCTGTTCCCACTCTTAGACCTCTCTCTCTCTGCACGTTCCTGTTCCCACTCTTAGACCTCTCTCTCTCTGCACGTTCCTGTTCCCACTCTTAGACCTCTCTCTCTCTGCACGTTCCTGTTCCCACTCTTAGACCTCTCTCTCTGCACATTCCTGTTCCCACTCTTAGACCTCTCTCTCTGCACGTTCCTGTTCCCACTCTTAGACCTCTCTCTCTCTGCACGTTCCTGTTCCCACTCTTAGACCTCTCTCTCTCTGCACGTTCCTGTTCCCACTCTTAGACCTCTCTCTCTCTGCACGTTCCTGTTCCCACTCTTAGATCTCTCATTCAGCATGTTCCTGTTCCCACTCTTAGACCTCTCTCTCTACACGTTCCTGTTCCCACTCTTAGACCTCTCTCTCTCTGCACGTTCCTGTTCCCACTCATAGACCTCTCTCTCTCTGCACATTCCTGTTCCCACTCATAGACCTCTCTCTCTGCACGTTCCTGTTCCCACTCTTAGATCTCTCTCTCTCTACACGTTCCTGTTCCCACTCTTAGACCTCTCTCTCTCTGCACGTTCCTGTTCCCACTCTTAGACCTCTCTCTCTCTGCACGTTCCTGTTCCCACTCTTAGATCTCTCATTCAGCACGTTCCTGTTCCCACTCTTAGACCTCTCTCTCTGCACGTTCCTGTTCCCACTCCTAGACCTCTCTCTCTGCACGTTCCTGTTCCCACTCTTAGATCTCTCTCTCTCTACACGTTCCTGTTCCCACTCTTAGACCTCTCTCTCTCTGCACGTTCCTGTTCCCACTCTTAGACCTCTCTCTCTCTACACGTTCCTGTTCCCACTCTTAGACCTCTCTCTCTCTGCACGTTCCTGTTCCCACTCTTAGATCTCTCATTCAGCACGTTCCTGTTCCCACTCTTAGACCTCTCTCTCTGCACGTTCCTGTTCCCACTCCTAGACCTCTCTCTCTGCACGTTCCTGTTCCCACTCTTAGATCTCTCTCTCTCTACACGTTCCTGTTCCCACTCTTAGACCTCTCTCTCTCTGCACGTTCCTGTTCCCACTCTTAGACCTCTCTCTCTCTGCACGTTCCTGTTCCCACTCTTAGACCTCTCTCTCTCTGCACGTTCCTGTTCCCACTCTTAGATCTCTCATTCAGCACGTTCCTGTTCCCACTCTTAGACCTCTCTCTCTGCACGTTCCTGTTCCCACTCCTAGACCTCTCTCTCTGCACATTCCTGTTCCCACTCTTAGACCTCTATCTCTCTGCACGTTCCTGTTCCCACTCTTAGACCTCTCTCTCTCTGCACGTTCCTGTTCCCACTCTTAGACCTCTCTCTCTGCACATTCCTGTTCCCACTCTTAGACCTCTCTCTCTCTGCACGTTCCTGTTCCCACTCCTAGACCTCTCTCTCTGCACATTCCTGTTCCCACTCTTAGACCTCTCTCTCTCTGCACGTTCCTGTTCCCACTCTTAGACCTCTCTCTCTCTGCACGTTCCTGTTCCCACTCTTAGACCTCTCTATCTCTGCACATTCCTGTTCCCACTCCTAGACCTCTCTCTCTGCACATTCCTGTTCCCACTCTTAGACCTCTCTCTCTCTCTGCACGTTCCTGTTCCCACTCTTAGACCTCTCTCTCTCTGCACGTTCCTGTTCCCACTCTTAGACCTCTCTATCTCTGCACATTCCTGTTCCCACTCCTAGACCTCTCTCTCTGCACATTCCTGTTCCCACTCTTAGACCTCTCTCTCTCTCTGCACGTTCCTGTTCCCACTCTTAGACCTCTATCTCTCTGCACGTTCCTGTTCCCACTCTTAGACCTCTCTCTCTCTGCACGTTCCTGTTCCCACTCTTAGACCTCTCTCTCTCTGCACGTTCCTGTTCCCACTCTTAGACCTCTCTCTCTCTGCACGTTCCTGTTCCCACTCTTAGACCTCTCTCTCTGCACGTTCCCGTTTCCACTCTTAGACCTCTCTCTCTCTGCACGTTCCTGTTCCCACTCTTAGACCTCTCTCTCTGCACGTTCCCGTTTCCACTCTTAGACCTCTCTCTCTCTGCACGTTCCTGTTCCCACTCTTAGACCTCTCTCTCTCTGCACGTTCCTGTTCCCACTCTTAGACCTCTCTCTCTGCACGTTCCCGTTTCCACTCTTAGACCTCTCTCTCTCTGCACGTTCCTGTTCCCACTCTTAGACCTCTCTCTCTGCACATTCCTGTTCCCACTCTTAGACCTCTCTCTCTCTGCACGTTCCTGTTCCCACTCCTAGACCTCTCTCTCTGCACATTCCTGTTCCCACTCTTAGACCTCTCTCTCTCTGCACGTTCCTGTTCCCACTCTTAGACCTCTCTCTCTCTGCACGTTCCTGTTCCCACTCTTAGACCTCTCTATCTCTGCACATTCCTGTTCCCACTCCTAGACCTCTCTCTCTGCACATTCCTGTTCCCACTCTTAGACCTCTCTCTCTCTCTGCACGTTCCTGTTCCCACTCTTAGACCTCTCTCTCTCTGCACGTTCCTGTTCCCACTCTTAGACCTCTCTATCTCTGCACATTCCTGTTCCCACTCCTAGACCTCTCTCTCTGCACATTCCTGTTCCCACTCTTAGACCTCTCTCTCTCTCTGCACGTTCCTGTTCCCACTCTTAGACCTCTATCTCTCTGCACGTTCCTGTTCCCACTCTTAGACCTCTCTCTCTCTGCACGTTCCTGTTCCCACTCTTAGACCTCTCTCTCTCTGCACGTTCCTGTTCCCACTCTTAGACCTCTCTCTCTCTGCACGTTCCTGTTCCCACTCTTAGACCTCTCTCTCTGCACGTTCCCGTTTCCACTCTTAGACCTCTCTCTCTCTGCACGTTCCTGTTCCCACTCTTAGACCTCTCTCTCTGCACGTTCCCGTTTCCACTCTTAGACCTCTCTCTCTCTGCACGTTCCTGTTCCCACCCTTCACCCTAAAGTTCTAATTAGAATTTCCTGCATTTGATGCAGACCTCATTACCTTCTATTGATTCCAATGTTAATTAAAATAACTGCTATACTATATTTGTCTACATGCAATAAAAACTGTCTTTAATCTTCTCTTTTCACAGTTTGATTTTAATGCTGCGCTCCATTGACTTCTTCTTTGTGTGAGAATGATCTGAAAGTTTCAAGAGGGAACTGATGTTGATGACACATCCCATAGTTACAATCGACACAGTGTACTGTCTTTACTCATCAGGGAGGATTGCACATTAACACACATTACTAGGAGATGCAGCGAAGGAGAGATGAACACACACACACACACACGTACACACACACACACACACACACACACACACACACACACACACACACACACACACACACACACACACACACACACACACACACACACACACACACACACACAGGCACACACACAAGGAGAAATGCTTGAAGACGCAGGGGGAGGACAGACACTAACGAGACCACTTCATCATGTCTGTCAAATCAACACAGCGACCGTATGAAGAGAAAAACACACAAATCAAATCAACAGCACTCATGACATTTAACAAGCTCCAAATGAGAAAACAACTTCGAGAGAGGGAGGAGTGTGTGTGTGTGTGTGTGTGTGTGTGTGTGTGTGTGTGTGTGTGTGTGTGTGTGTGTGTGTGTGTGTGTGTGTGTGTGTGTGTGTGTGTGTGTGTGTGTGTGTGTGTGTGTGTGTGTGTGTGTGTGTGTGAGAGAGAGAGAATGTACAGGGGAAAGAGAGAGAGAGAATGTACAAGGAAGAGAGAGAGAGAGAATGTACAGGGAAGAGAGAGAGAGAGAATGTACAGGGAAAAGAGAGAGAGAGAGGGGCAGAGAGAGAGAGAGAGAATGTATGGGGAATAGAGAGAGAGAGAGAGAGGGGCAGAGAGAGAGAGAGAATGTACAGGGAAGAGAGAGAGAGAGAGACGGAGAGAGAATGTACAGGGAAGAAAGAGAGCGAGACAGAGAAAGAGAATGTACTGGGGAAAAAAAGAGAGAGTTAATGTACATTGGAAAAAGAGAGAGAGATAATGTACAGGGAAAAAGAGAGAGAGATAATGTACAGGGGAAAAGAGAGAGAGATAATGTACAGGGGAAAAGAGAGAGAGATAATGTACATGGGAAAAGAAGAGAGAGATAATGTACAGGGGAAAAGAGAGAGAGATAATGTACATGGGGAAAGAGAGAGAGAGCTAATGTACAGGGGGAAAGAGAGAGAGAGAGAGAGAGTTAATGTACATGGGAAAAAGAGAGATAGATAATGTACAGGGGAAAAGAGAGAGAGATAATGTACAGGGGAAAAGAGAGAGAGATAATGTACAGGGGGAAAGAGAGAGAGATAATGTACAGGGGGAAAAAGAGAGAGAGAGTTAATGTACAGGGGAAAAGAGAGAGAGAGAGAGTTAATGTACATGGGGAAAGAGAGAGAGAGAGAGTTAATGTACAGGGGGAAAGGATAGAGAGTTAATGTACAGGGGAAAGAGAGAGAGAGAGAGTTAATGTACAGGGGAAAGAGAGAGAGAGAGAGTTAATGTACAGGGGGAAAGAGAGAGAGAGAGAGAGTTAATGTACAGGGGAAAAGAGAGAGAGATAATGTACAGGGGAAAAGAGAGAGAGAGTTAATGTACAGGGGGAAAGAGAGAGAGAGAGTTAATGTACAGGGGGAAAGAGAGAGAGAGAGAGTTAATGTACATGGGAAAAGGAGAGAGAGTTAATGTACAGGGGGAAAGAGAGAGAGAGAGAGTTAATGTACATGGGAAAAGGAGAGAGAGTTCATGTACAGGGGGAAAGAGAGAGAGAGAGAGAGTTAATGTACATGGGAAAAGGAGAGAGAGTTAATGTACAGGGGGAAAGAGAGAGAGATAATGTACATGGGAAAAGAGAGAGAGAGAGTTAATGTACAGGGGGAAAAGAGAGAGAGAGAGAGATAATGTACTCGGTAACAAGACAGAGAGAGAGAGAGGGATAATGTACACAGGAAAAAGAGAGAGAGAGAGAGTTAATGTACATGGGAAAAGAGAGAGAGAGAGAGTTAATGTACAGGGGGAAAAGAGAGAGAGAGAGAGAGTTAATGTACAGGAGAATAAGAGAGAGAGATAATGTACAGGGGGAAAGAGAGAGCGAGAGAGAGTTAATGTACAGGAGAAAAAGAGAGAGAGATAATGTACAGGGGGAAAGAGAGAGAGAGAGATAATGGATCGTATTCATTTCAGAACCGAGGATATAGTTTATGACTGCAGACAACAGTTATATTTTCTCTGTATAGCTTTTAATTGGTATGAATGTGTTTTATTTCTGTAACTTCACAAGTATTCTGCTTGAGCTGTAGTCTGTCAGTGAATGAATTAAATACATCTTTACAGGGATAAAGCAACTGCACAGGGGATTTCATGCATGTAGCTATTGAGGGATCAGAATGGTTTAAGTCGGTGATATAGTCTTCTCCCATTGCTCCAATGCAATATCCAATGTCTATGAGGAGTGTTATGAAGGGACTGTACTAAATTGACCTTTAACGAAGAATATTGATGATATGCTTCATGAGCATTGCTTAATAATATCCTTCATAGAAGCCTATATTAGTGCTACAGTGTCACGCCCTGGCCATATAGAGGCTTTAATTCTCTATTTTGGTTAGGCCAGGGTGTGACTAGGGTGGGCATTCTAGTTTCTTTATTTCTATGTTTTCTGTTTCTATGTTTTGGCCGGGTATGGTTCTCAATCAGGGACAGCTGTCTATCGTTGTCTCTGATTGGGAATCATACTTAGGCAGCCTGTTTTGCCACCTTAGTTGTGGGTAGTTGTCTTTGTTAGTGGCCTGTAGAGCCCTAGTCAGTTGTGGGTAGTTGTCTGTGTTAGTGGCCTGTATAGCCCTAGTCAGTTGTGGGTAGTTGTCTGTGTTAGTGGCCTGTATAGCCCTAGTCAGTTGTGGGTAGTTGTCTTTGTTAGTGGCCTGTAGAGCCCTAGTCAGTTGTGGGTAGTTGTCTGTGTTAGTGGCCTGTATAGCCCTAGTCAGTTGTGGGTAGTTGTCTGTGTTAGTGGCCTGTATAGCCCTAGTCAGTTGTGGGTAGTTGTCTGTGTTAGTGGCCTGTAGAGCCCTAGTCAGTTGTGGGTAGTTGTCTGTGTTAGTGGCCTGTAGAGCCCTAGTCAGTTGTGGGTAGTTGTCTGTGTTAGTGGCCTGTATAGCCCTAGTCAGTTGTGGGTAGTTGTCTTTGTTAGTGGCCTGTAGAGCCCTAGTCAGTTCTGGGTAGTTGTCTGTGTTAGTGGCCTGTATAGCCCTAGTCAGTTGTGGGTAGTTGTCTGTGTTAGTGGCCTGTATAGCCCTAGTCAGTTGTGGGTAGTTGTCTGTGTTAGTGGCCTGTAGAGCCCTAGTCAGTTGTGGGTAGTTGTCTGTGTTAGTGGCCTGTAGAGCCCTAGTCAGTTGTGGGTAGTTGTCTGTGTTAGTGGCCTGTAGAGCCCTAGTCAGTTGTGGGTAGTTGTCTGTGTTAGTGGCCTGTAGAGCCCTAGTCAGTTGTGGGTAGTTGTCTGTGTTAGTGGCCTGTAGAGCCCTAGTCAGTTGTGGGTAGTTGTCTGTGTTAGTGGCCTGTATAGCCCTAGTCAGTTGTGGGTAGTTGTCTGTGTTAGTGGCCTGTATAGCCCTAGTCAGTTGTGGGTAGTTGTCTGTGTTAGTGGCCTGTATAGCCCTAGTCAGTTGTGGGTAGTTGTCTGTGTTAGTGGCCTGTATAGCCCTAGTCAGTTGTGGGTAGTTGTCTGTGTTAGTGGCCTGTATAGCCCTAGTCAGTTGTGGGTAGTTGTCTGTGTTAGTGGCCTGTAGAGCCCTAGTCAGTTGTGGGTAGTTGTCTGTGTTAGTGGCCTGTATAGCCCTAGTCAGTTGTGGGTAGTTGTCTGTGTTAGTGGCCTGTATAGCCCTAGTCAGTTGTGGGTAGTTGTCTGTGTTAGTGGCCTGTATAGCCCTAGTCAGTTGTGGGTAGTTGTCTGTGTTAGTGGCCTGTATAGCCCTAGTCAGTTGTGGGTAGTTGTCTGTGTTAGTGGCCTGTATAGCCCTAGTCAGTTGTGGGTAGTTGTCTGTGTTAGTGGCCTGTATAGCCCTAGTCAGTTGTGGGTAGTTGTCTGTGTTAGTGGCCTGTATGGCCCTAGTCAGTTGTGGGTAGTTGTCTGTGTTAGTGGCCTGTATAGCCCTAGTCAGTTGTGGGTAGTTGTCTGTGTTAGTGGCCTGTATAGCCCTAGTCAGTTGTGGGTAGTTGTCTGTGTTAGTGGCCTGTATGGCCCTAGTCAGCTTCACGCTTGTTTTAGTTGTTTCTTGTTTTGTTGGCGACATTTATAATAAAAATAAATGTACGCTCACCAAGCTGCACCTTGGTCCGGTCATTTCCACCCTGACGACGATTGTGACATACAGGCTATACAGTTGTGTTCAAATATATTGGTACCCTTGCACAATTCCTTATTTCTTCTAAAATAAGTTGAAATTGATCCAAAAAGTGTACAGGACCAAGGAGAAAACATTTTATAAACTGAAATGAAGATTTTTTGGGTCACACTTTATTTGGATAGTCGGACGCACTATCACCAAACTATTCACTGATAAGAAATGGACTATCTGTTGATAAGCCACTGCTTGCTAAGTTTACGGGTAGGGTAAGGCTTCGAAAACGTGTTAGGGTGAAGGTTATAGTTATGGTTAGTAGTTAGCTGAAAGGTTACTGATAGTCTATAGATCTACAGATGGACTATCCAAATAAAGTGTTACCAATTGTTCCCTTCAAAGTCAAAAAATGATTCAAAATTCAGATGAATTTGGTTGCGGCAAGTGATTCTTGTTTATGTGTATTTGATCTGACCTGTGGCAAGTTGCAGGTGCCTACAGGGTAAACATAGGTGCCTACAGGGTAAACATAGCCATTCAACCAGTTTTGACAAGACAAAACAGAACGTTCTGCTGCATTGCATTGAATTTTAAAGTGCAAGGCTGACAATATATATATATATATATTTGATTATATTTGTTTAATGGGGTGTAGTATTTACCAAGGCGATGAAGGAAGGTATTGTACTACATTATATTTGATAGAGAATAGACACTTACTTCATCTGGATTTAATAGAGAGTATAGCTGCTTACTAGCCTTGTGAAAACAAGACCAGCTGGTAGGGGAGGAAACAGAAGGAAATAGTGTACACACACACACACACACACACCACACACCACACACCACACACACACACACACACACACACACACACACACACACACACACACACACACACACACACACACACACACACACACACACACACACACACACACACACACAAAGGTAGACTAGGGAGAGCTCGGTGTTATGCTAGCAGAGCTAGCATTTATTATAAATGTCACCAACAAAACAAGAAACAACAAAAACGAACGTGAAGCTGACTAGGGCCATACAGGCCACTAACACAGACAACTACCCACAACTGACTAGGGCTATACAGGCCACTAACACAGACAACTACCCACAACTGACTAGGGCTATACAGGCCACTAACACAGACAACTACCCACAACTGACTAGGGCTATACAGGCCACTAACACAGACAACTACCCACAACTGACTAGGGCTATACAGGCCACTAACAAAGACAACTACCCACAACTGACTAGGGCTATACAGGCCACTAACACAGACAACTACCCACAACTGACTAGGGCTATACAGGCCACTAACACAGACAACTACCCACAACTGACTAGGGCTATACAGGCCACTAACACAGACAACTACCCACAACTGACTAGGGCCATACAGGCCACTAACACAGACAACTACCCACAACTGACTAGGGCTATACAGGCCACTAACACAGACAACTACCCACAACTGACTAGGGCTATACAGGCCACTAACACAGACAACTACCCACAACTGACTAGGGCTATACAGGCCACTAACACAGACAACTACCCACAACTGACTAGGGCTATACAGGCCACTAACACAGACAACTACCCACAACTGACTAGGGCTATACAGGCCACTAACACAGACAACTACCCACAACTGACTAGGGCTATACAGGCCACTAACACAGACAACTACCCACAACTGACTAGGGCTATACAGGCCACTAACAAAGACAACTACCCACAACTGACTAGGGCTATACAGGCCACTAACACAGACAACTACCCACAACTGACTAGGGCTATACAGGCCACTAACAAAGACAACTACCCACAACTGACTAGGGCTATACAGGCCACTAACACAGACAACTACCCACAACTGACTAGGGCTATACAGGCCACTAACACAGACAACTACCCACAACTGACTAGGGCTATACAGGCCACTAACACAGACAACTACCCACAACTGACTAGGGCTATACAGGCCACTAACACAGACAACTACCCACAACTGACTAGGGCTATACAGGCCACTAACACAGACAACTACCCACAACTGACTAGGGCTATACAGGCCACTAACACAGACAACTACCCACAACTGACTAGGGCTATACAGGCCACTAACACAGACAACTACCCACAACTGACTAGGGCTATACAGGCCACTAACACAGACAACTACCCACAACTGACTAGGGCTATACAGGCCACTAACACAGACAACTACCCACAACTGACTAGGGCTATACAGGCCACTAACACAGCTGTGGTGAAGATCTCACGGTTTTACCAATCTGTCTTCAGATTCTGACATTTATCCATGTTTCTCCAAATGTCACATTTTAAGTTGCTACAAATGTCAAATTAAGGGTTAAGGTTTTGAATAGGGTTAAAACATGTAATATTAGGCATTCATTCTTAAATTAAGGGTTCAGGATTGGGATAGGGTAAGTAATAATACTTTTTTTAAATAAATGTTTTGAAGGCTTTTCCAGATGTCCTCAGGACATGGAGAGTCATTCAATTCAAGTCAATCTTGAGAGATCAGGCTGGATAAATCTGTACAGCCTAAAGAACAAACACATACACACACATTAAGTTTGGAACCCAGAGGAGATGTTAGAATGTCTAGACAAGTGAGACAGCACTAAGGAGTCAGGAGAAGGGGGGAGAGTGTTCACCCATGTGATAGCGTCAAGTCAAGACTACCCACTGTGAAAAGACATCAGATCAACTCCAATTCCAGTTCCAGTTGTCAACCAACTTTGAATTCAACTTTAAACAAACAAAACATTGAACTCTTTCGACTTGTGGGTGAAGTCTGAGTTAAATGAAATGAGATGACACACACACACACACACACACACCCACAGATTGAGAGAGGAGACGGAGCTAATTGTTAACTAACTCTCAACACCTATTAGATTAATGCTGTGTTATGTAGCTGGTAACCTAGGTAACCTGTGATCATCATAAAGCAATAGTACTCATCTAAGAGTTATGTTTATTCAGATACAGTCTAATGAAATAATGATCTGTCTTTGCTTTGAAGCTGCATCCCATGAAGACTTGCACGGAGAAATCAGGAGCAAAAAGATAACTTCATTGCATCTCTGGTTTGCATCCTTGTGGATGATTCCATATATGTTATTTCATAGTTTTGATGTCTTCACTATTATTCTACAATGTAGAAAATAGTAAAAATATAGAAAAACCCTTCAATGAGTAGGTGTGTCCAAATGTTTGACTGGTACAGTATGTCTTGTAGTGGTCCTGTACGTGGTTCAGTTCATAAGAGCATGGCACTAGCAACACCAGAGTTGTGGGTTTGATTCCCACTGGGGTCTCATACCACAATGTGTGGACTTTTGTCACTTTGGATAAAAGTGCCTGCTACATAAATTACTTATTACAGTATTATTAGTAATACTATACATTTTGGATACATGTTTGCTGTATAGTGGATGCATTTCTGTCTCGTTTGGACTTTCTGGATGATTTGCTTATTGATATTGTATTGTATTGTATTGATATTGTGGGAGGTAGGAGTCGCCTCACACACCCCGGGCCGGGCCATTACATAGCAACGGGAGTTGAAAACAACCCTTAATTGGCCACTCGTCCTGTACCAATGATAACCAAGCTGTTCTTTGGTTGAACAGACTGTTGGGCAAGACTTGAGCCAACTCTCTTCTCTGTATACATCAATGATGTTGCTCTTGCTGCTGGTGATTCTCTGATCCACCTCTACGCAGACGACACCATTCTGTATACTTCTGGCCCTTCTTTGGACACTGTGTTAACTAACCTCCAGACGAGCTTCAATGCCATACAACTCTCCTTCCGTGGCCTCCAACTGCTCTTAAACGCAAGTTAAAACTAAATGCATGCTATTCAACCGATCACTGCCCGCACCTGCTCGCCCGTCCAGCATCACTACTCTGGACGGCTCTGACTTAGAATACGAGGACAACTACAAATACCTAGGTGTCTGGTTAGATTGTAAACTCTCCTTCCAGACTCACATTAAGCATCTCCAATCCAAAATTAAATCTAGAATTGGCTTCCTATATCGCAACAAAGCATCCTTCACTCATGCTGCCAAATATACCCTCGTAAAACTGACCATCCTACCGATCCTCGACTTCGGTGATGTCATCTATAAAATAGCCTCCAACACTCTACTCAACAAACTGGATGCAGTCTATCACAGTGCCATCCGTTTTGTCACCAAAGCACCATACACTACATACCATTGCGACCTGTACGCTCTCGTTGGTTGGCCCTCGCTTCATACTCGTCGCCAAACCCACTGGCTACAGGTTATCTACAAGTCTCTGCTAGGTAAAGCTCCGCCTTATCTCAGCTCACTGGTCACCATAGCAGCACCCACTCGTAGCACGCGCTCCAGCAGGTATATCTCAGTGGTCACCCCCAAAGCCAATTCCTCCTTTGGTCATCTTTCCTTCCAGTTCTCTGCTGCCAATGACTGGAACGAACTGCAAAAATCTCTGAAGCGGGAGACTCATATCTCCCTCACTAGCTTTAAGCACCAGCTGTCAGAGCAGCTCACAGATCACTGCACCTATACGTAGCCCATCTGTAAACAGCCCATATATCTACCTACCTCATCCCCATACTGTATTTATTTATTTATCTTGCTCCTTTGCACCCCAGTATCTCTATTTGCACATTCATCTTCTGCACATCTACCATTCCAGTGTTTAATTGCTATATTGTATTTACTTCGCCACCATGGCCTAATTATTGCCTTAATAACTCCCTTATCTCACCTCATTTGCACTCACTGTATATAGACTTTTTGTTTTCTTTGTTCTACTGTATTATTGACTGTATGTTTGTTTATTCCATGTGTAACTCTGTGTTGTTGTATGTGTCCAATTGCTATGCTTTATCTTGGCCAGGTCGCAGTTGCAAATGAGAACTTGTTCTCAACTAGCCTATCTGGTTAAATAAAGGTGAAATAAAAAATAAACATTTTTAAAAAGAGGGAGGGAGAACAGCAGAGCATGGAGTTCCAGTGAACCAGTCTCTTTCTGTTAATAATGAAGTCTATCTCAGCTTTTACTCCAATTAAACCGGACAGTGTCCCTTTGGTTCTGTAACCATTACATTACCCTGTGTTTTAAACCCAGGTCCAGAGAACAGAACTGTGTGTGTGTGCGTGTGCGTGTGCGTGTGTGTGTGTGTCTGTGCACACGGATAGGGTTAACCTTCATGGACTGCTGTTGTTGTGCATTAGTCTTGAGAGGTCTGAGCAACGATCATATACTGTATAGTATGAGTCAAATGTTCACAATATCTTCAAATGCTCTTTCATTCCTGTATTAGGCTCCCTATTAGTTTTTCCTTTAGCAACAGAGGGGGGAAATACTCAAGATGCAGTCTATGTTAATGTACATTGAAGTAGACACAGACAATGAACCTGACTAGCTTCCCTCTAGTCAAACACAGAAATTATCAGCGACCTGGAAAAAAGACCAGCAATGACCTGCCGTTTACGTGACCAGTCTCAAATACATGGTCAAATGTCGGTCAGACCACTGTCGGTTTCACAACTGAAGCAAAGAGCTCAATTGAGAATCAAATCGGAAAATTAGAGTTTGTGCTGTGCTTTGTCTATCGGTGAGAAGAACGCTGACAGTTCCAGAGAGGATGGGTGTGGACAGAAAAATAAATGTGGTCTATTCTTCTGATCTATCCAGCCAAACAGGTTATTGAGAACCAACTGACAGCCTATATACAAAGTCAATTCAAATGACAAAGTTAAGGTTAGACAGTACCCCTGTGTGGTTAAGGTTAGGCATTGCCCCTGTGGTTAAGGTTAGGAATCAATCCTATGGTTAAGGTAAGGTATTACCCCTTTGTGGTTAAGATCAGACATTAAATCAAATCACATTTTATTAGTCACATGCGCCGAATACAACAGGTGTAGACCTTACAGTGAAATGCTTACTTACGAGCCCCTAACCAACAGTGCAGGTAAATAAACATATGGATTAGAATAAGAGATAAAAGTCACAAGTAATTAAAGATCAGCAGTAAAAAAAATAACAATATATACAGGGGGGTGCTGGTACAGAGTCAATGTGCGGGGCACCGGTTAGTTGAGGTAGTATGTACATGTAGGTAGAGTTATTAAAGTGACTATGCATAGATGACAACAGAGAGTGGCAGTGGTGTGGAGGGGGGGGGGGGGGGGATGCAAATAGTCTGGGTAGATGTTGACTAGATGACTAGATGTTCAGGAGTCTTTTGGCTTGGGGGTAGAAGCTGTTTAGGAGCCTCTTGGACATAGACTTGGCACTCCGGTACAGCGGTAGTAGAGAGAACAGTCTATGACTAGGGTGGCTGGTGTCTTTGACAAGTTTTAGGGCCTTCCTCTGACACCGCCTGGTATAGAGGTCTGGATGTCATGAAGCTTGGCTCCAGTGATGTACTATGCCGTTCACACTACCCTCTGTAGTGCCTTGTGGTCGGAGGCCGAGCAGTTGCAATACCAAGCAGTAATGCAACCAGTCAGGATGCTCTCGATGGTGCAGCTGTAGAACCTTTTGAGGATCTAAGGACCTATGACAAATCTTTTCAGTCTCCTGAGAGGGAATAGGTTTTGTCGTTCCATCTTCACAACTGTCTTGGTGTGCTTGGACCATGTTAGTTTGATGGTGATGTGGACACCAAGGAACTTGACGCTCTCAACCTGCTCCACTGCAGCCCCATCAATGAGAATGGGGGAGTGCTTGGTCCTCTTTTTCCTGTAGTCCACAATCATCTCCTTTGTCTTTATCATGTTGAGGGAGAGGTTGTTGTCCTGGCACCACACAGCCAGGTCTCTTACCTCCTCCTTATAGGCTGTCTCGTTGTTGTCGGTGATCAGACCTACCGCTGTTGTGTCATCGGAAAATTGAATGATGGTGTTGGAGTCGTGCCTGGCCGTGCAGTCATGAGTGAACAGGGAGTACAGGAGGGGGCTGAGCACACACCCCTGAGGGGCCCCTGTGTTGAGGATCAGTGTGGCAGAGGTGTTGTTAACTACCCTTACCACCAGGGGGCAGCCCGTCAGGAAGTCCAGGATCCAGTTGCAACTTGTTGATGAGCTTTGATGGCACAATGGTGTTGAACGCTGAGCTGTAGTCAATGAATAGCATTCTCACATAGGGGTTTCTTTTGTCCAGGTGTGAAAGGGCAGTGTGGAGTGCAATAGAGATACATTATCTGTGGATCTGTTGGGGTGGTATGCAAATTGGAGTGGGTCTAGGGTTTCTGGGATGATAGTGTTGATGTGAGCCATGACCAGCCTTTCAAAGCACTTCATGGCTAAAGACATGAGCGCTACGGTTCGGTAGTCATTTAGGCAGGTTACCTTAGTGTTCTTGGGCACAGGCACTGTGGTGGTCTGCTTAAAACATGTTGGATTTACGGACTCGGAAAGGGAGAGGTTGAAAATGTAATTGAAGACACTTGCTAGTTGGTCAGCGCATGCTCGCAGTACACATCCTGGTAATCCGTCTGGCCCTGCGGCCTTGTGAATGTTGACCTGTTTAAAGGTCTTACTCACATCGCCTGCGGAGAGCATGATCACACAGTCTTCCGGTACAGCTGGTGCTCTCATGCATGTTTCAGTGTTATTTGACTCGAAGCGAGCATAGAAGTAGTTTAGCTCGTCTGGTAGGTTCGTGTCACTTGGCTGTCTCGGTTAGGCATTACCCCTGTTAGGCATTACTCTGTGGTTAAGCTTAGGTATTAGCCCTGCGTAGTTAAGGTTAGGAATTACTGTGTGGTTAAGGTTATGCATTACTGTGTGGTTAAGCTTAGGTATTAGCCCTGCATAGTTAAGGTTAGGCATTACTGTGTGGTTAAGGTTAGGCAATACCCCTGTGTGCTTAAAGTTAGGCAGTACCCCTGTGTAGTTAAGGTTAGGTATTACCCCTGTGTGGTTAAGATGATGCTTTACACTTGTGGTTAAGGTTAGGCAGTAGCCCAGTGTGGTTAAGATAAGGCATTGCCCCTGTGTGGTTAAAGTTAGGTATTACCCCTGTGTGGTTAAGGTTAGACAGTATCCATGTGTGATTACGATGAGGCATTACCCATGTGTGGTTAACATGAGGCATAATCCATGTGTGGTTAAGGTTAGGAATCACCCCTGTGGCTAAGGTTAGGCATTACCCCTGTGTGGTTAAGGTTAGGCATTACCCCTGTGTGGTTAAGATGAGACAGTTCCGTTCTGTGTGGTCGAGGTTAGGCATTACCCCTGTTTGGTTAAGGTTAGGCATTACAGTGTGGTTAAGGTTAAGCGTTACCCCTGTGTTGTTAAGATTAGGAATTACTCCTGTGGTTAAGATGAGTTATTATCCCTGTGTGGTTAAGATTAGGCATTATCCCTGTTCTTAGGTTGAACAGACTGCTGGGAATAAGGGCTGGATGGAAGGAAGGAAGTACAGAGGGAGGGAGGCAGTACCCCTGTGTGGCTAAGGTTAGGCATTACCCCTGTCTGGTTAAGGTTAGGCATTACTGTGTGGTTAAGCTTAGGTATTAGCCCTATATATTTAAGGTTAAGCATGTCTGTGTGGTTAAGGTCAGGCATTACCCCTGTGTGGTTAAAGTTAGGCAGTACCCCTGTGTGGTTAAGATGATGCTTTACCCCTGTGGTTAAGGTTAGGCATTACCCCTGTGTGGTTAAGGTTATGCATTACTCCTGCGTGGTTAAGGTTAGGCATTACCCCTGTGTGGTTAAGGTTAGGCATTACCCTTGTGTGGTTAAGATGATGCTTCACCCCTGTGGTTAAAGTTAGGCCGTACCCCTGTCTGGTTAAGGTTAGGCATTACCCCTGTGTGGTTAAGGTTAGGCAATACCCCTGTGTGGTTAAAGTTAGGCGTACCCCTGTTTGGTTAAGGTTAGGCGTTACCCCTGTGTGGTTAAGGTTATGCATTACTCCTGTGTGGTTAAAGTTAGTCAATACCCCTGTGGTTAAGGTTAGGCATTACCCCTGTGTGGTTAAGTTTGGAATAAGGAGTAATAAGGAAGTAGGAGAGCTTAAAACCGAACAACAAACGTTAAACAAAAATGAAAATAGTACTAAGGTGGGAAATGTTCATAAGTTTCAATGATGATAAGGACCTCGTACAGTGTGAGATCAAATGCTTTTACATGATGCAATATGAGAGTAATAGTCGGGGTAAAATAGTACTGTACCTTTTGTTCCTCTCTCCTCTCTCTCGCCTTCTCTCTCTCTCTCCCTTCTTCTCTCTCTCTCTCTCTCTCTCTCTCTCTCTCTCTCTCGCTCCCTCCTTCTCTCTCTCTCTCTTTCTCTCTCTCTCTCTCCTGCTGGATCCCACCATCTCCCCTTCTCGCTCACCAATTAGAGGTCTTCCTGTAAGTGCACAGCCTAATGCTCATTCGCAGGTGTTTGCTTCTGCTTGTCGCCATGGTTACTCGGAGGGTCCCTCTCACACTGTCACATCCTATATTTACATCACACACATGCATGCACACACAGACACACATACAGTGGGGAGAACAAGTATTTGATACACTGCTGATTTTGCATATTTTCCTACTTACAAAGCATGTAGAGGTCTGTAATTTTTATCATAGGTACACTTCAACTGTGAGAGACGGAATCTAAAACAAAAATCCAGAAAATCACATTGTATGATTTTTAAGTAATTAATTAGCATTTTATTGCATGACATAAGTATTTGATACATCAGAAAAGCAGAACTTAATATTTGGTACAGAATCCTTTGTTTGCAATTACAGAGATCATACGTTTCCTGTAGTTCTTGACCAGGTTTGCACACACTGCAGCAGGGATTTTGGCCCACTCCTCCATACAGACCTTCTCCAGATCCTTCAGGTTTCGGGGCTGTCGCTGGGCAATACGGACTTTCAGCTCCCTCCAAAGATTTTCTATTGGGTTCAGGTCTGGAGACTGGCTAGGCCACTCCAGGACCTTGAGATACTTCTTACGGAGCCACTCCTTAGTTGCCCTGGCTGTGTGTTTCGGGTCGTTGTCATGCTGGAAGACCCAGCCACGACCCATCATCAATGCTCTTACTGAGGGAAGGAGGTTGTTGGCTAAGATCTCGCAATACATGGCCCCATCCATCCTCCCCTCAATACGGTGCAGTCGTCCTGTCCCCTTTGCAGAAAAGCATCCCCAAAGAATTATGTTTCCACCTCCATGCTTCACGGTTGGGATGGTGTTCTTGGGGTTGTACTCATCCTTCTTCTTCCTCCAAACACGGCGAGTGGAGTTTAGACCAAAAAGCTCTATTTTTGAATCATCAGACCACATGACCTTCTCCCATTCCTCCTCTGGATCATCCAGATGGTCATTGGCAAACTTCAGACGGGCCTGGACATGCGCCTGCTTGAGCAGGGGGACCTTGCGTGCGCTGCAGGATTTTAATCCATGACGGCGTAGTGTGTTACTAATGGTTTTCTTTGAGACTGTGGTCCCAGCTCTCTTCAGGTCATTGACCAGGTCCTGCCGTGTAGTTCTGGGCTGATCCCTCACCTTCCTCATGATCATTGATGCCCCACGAGGTGAGATCTTGCATGGAGCCCCAGACCGAGGGTGATTGACCATCATCTTGAACTTCTTCTATTTTCTTCTATTTTCTAATAATTGCGCCAACAGTTGTTTCCTTCTCACCAAGCTGCTTGCCTATTGTCCTGTAGCCCATCCCAGCCTTGTGCAGGTCTACAATTTTATCCCTGATGTCCTTACACAGCTCTCTGGTCTTGGCTATTGTGGAGAGGTTGGAATCTGTTTGATTGAGTGTGTGGACAGGTGTCTTTTATACAGGTAACGAGTTCAAACAGGTGCAGTTAATACAGGTAATGAGTGGAGAACAGGAGGGCTTCTTAAAGAAAAACTAACAGGTCTGTGAGAGCCGGAATTCTTACTGGTTGGTAGGTGATCAAATACTTATGTCATGCAATAAAATGCAAATTAATTATTTAAAAATCATACAATGTGATTTTCTGGATTTTTGTTTTAGATTCCGTCTCTCACAGTTGAAGTGTACCTATGATAAAAATGACAGACCTCTACATGCTTTGTAAGTAGGAAAACCTGCAAAATCGGCAGTGTATCAAATACTTGTTCTCCCCACTGTATACACACAAACACACAAATTCTCAAATTAAGCATTGTATTCTGTGCTTTTCTCTACTAAGAACAACTACAAACATGCAATGTACTTTTTTTCAATGTGTGGAAACGACACAGAGAAAAACAATCTGGGTTTTGCAGGCAAACATTTTCATATAGCCCAGCTGTGTTCAACAGACATCTGTGGCCACAAAATGGTTCTTTGAAGGGAGGCGAGAAAACTTTCATCCAATCTATTTTCACATCCCTTTACCCTGTCTGATGTGAGCCAGTTGCAGTTATGCAATGACTTTCCCCTCAAAGGATGCCAATTTTTTCATGATTTTAACACATCAAAAATGCGGGAAGGGAAAAAAATGACCTGGAACTAGTTGTTGCTATGGTAGCGACACGAAAGAGTAATGATCATTCGGAGGTTGTGTTCTGTAGACCCCCGTCAAATAAACAAATGTATTTAACCCTTGCAGGTGGCCTATTCATGCATCCACTTTCAAAGCAGCTGGAGTAGCCCACCTTTTCTCTCTCACCCTCCTATCTTCCCCTTTATTTATCTTTTTCTGACTCCCTCTTCCCATTTGGCCTTTTTCAACAAAAAAAATTATACCCTTTCATCACTCTTCTGAAAATAGCTATTCTAACCCTAATCCTTCCAAATCCATACTTTAACCATAACTGTTGACTCTGAAGATCTAAGTGTGTGTGCACAGCATACTCCAACGCCAACTTGAGTAGGTTTGCCATGGTTGCTATGGTGACTTCCCAGACGATTTAGAACCCTTCCCCATCCTGTATCTTTATTAGTCACCAGATCTGGGATATTTACATTAGACATGTTATAGTTGCATATTGTTACTTCAATTTCTAATGTGGCACAGAGCCAGGAGCTGTCCATGGGCCTCATGTGCCTAGTATGAACATGTGGTGCTGAAAGAGAGTGAGTCAGAAAGGAGAGACAGAGGGGTATAGATTACATTGGAGTTGGGTTATGCTCAGTTCAGCCCAGTTCAATAATTCACATTCAAATACCAACTTCCCTACACCTGGTTTAGGCCAGCGTTGTCGTGACTGATAGACTTTCAATGCACTGATGAGGGACCTGATTTAGGCTTTGTATACTTGCAAAACAATCATTTCTTTACAAGTGATGAGTTGACGATCTTTAACACTGACATTCATTGATAGTCATTGAATCTCAACGAAAATATGTATATCTCAGGACCATGGAGAGGGACAGAAGTTGGCTAGTCCCAGAGCCCAACACGCTATAGTTATTCTTGTACATTAGGTCCATGGACAGCTCCCCGGTGATTCTGTGTACAATCCTTCTTCTCCCTTTCTCTCAGTTTGTCTATTTGTGTGTGTGCGTGCGTGCGTGCAAGTGCTCATGAATGTGTGCATGCAAAAATATTGTTTTTGTCTTTTATCATTTTATTTCAGCACCAATTTGGTTTGAGAAGAGCCTTCAGTTTAATGCTGAACTATATCAACACTTTCCCATTGATCCTCTACATGCCATGCAAACAATAGAGTGCCATAATTTCCCCACAGCCCAAAGGGACCAGACTGCCAGGCAGTTACAGCCCCCTCATTGCCCATTGGCTTATTGAACCAGCGATGGATGCTGAGCGACAGTCAGGGAAACTCTTACAGCTCTTGAGGATAAACAATCTTCCTATTAAAGGGCCACCCTCTCCTTCTCCCCTTCCCCCAATGGCCCAGCAATACAGGGTAATGCAATGCAGGGGTTAGAGTGTCACTATAACTTCACTAAGGGACTGATCTATCCAGTTATCACAGACAGACACCCCCAGGAGCCCTGCTGGCTGGGAGTAGATGAAGGATTACACTGTGTTGTCATCAACTCCAGGTTTTGCAGTAATTCTATTTCTGTGGTCTATCTGCTCTGGCCAAATGAAACACAACTTCCACAGAAGTGGATCTGCACATATGACCTACAAACGCAACATAATATGTTTTTAAAGTCCAATCAATTCCACAGGTGTCTCCTGCTTAAAATTCTGATTCCATGTCAGCCTGCTTGATTCAATGGATAATGTTGTATTTGTGTCGTGTACTGTGGAAGCTAGAAGCTGAATTACAGTAACACACACAAGCTACACTACATTACCAAAGGTATGTGGACACCTGCTCATCGAACATCTTATTCCAAAATCATGGGCAATGATATGGATTTGGTCCCGCCTTTGCTGCCATAGCAGCCACCACTCTTCTGGGAAGGCTTTCCACTAGATGTTGGAACATTGCCGCAGGAGACTTGCTTCCATTCAGCTACAAGAGCATTAGTGAGGTCGGGCACTGATGTTGGGCGATAGGTCTGGCTTGCAGTCGGCATTCCAATTCATCCTAAAGGTGTTCGATTGGGTTTGAGGTCAGGGCTCTGTGCAGGCCAGTCAAGTTCTTCCACACAAATCTTGACAATCCGTTTCTGTATGGACCTTGCTCTGTGCACATCATGCTGAAACAGGAAAGGGCCTTCCCCAAACTGTTGCCACAAAGTTGGAAGCACAGAATCGTCTAGAATGCCACTGTATGCTGTAGCGTTAAGTTTTCCCTTCACTGGAACTAAGAAGTCTAAACCATAAAAAACAACTCAAGACCATAATTCCTCCTCCACCAAACTTTACAGTTGGCACTATGGATTTGGGCAGGTAGCGTTCTCCTGGCATCCACCAAACCCAGATTTGTCTGTCGGACTGCCAGATGGTGAAGCGTGATTCATTACTCCAGAGAACGCATTTCCACTGCTCCAGAGTCCAATGGCAGCGAGCTTTACACCACTCCAGCCGACGCTTGGCATTGCACATGGTAATCTTTGGCTTGTGTGCGGCTGCTCGGCCATGGAAACCCATTTCATGAAGCCCCCGATGAATAGTGAGTGTTGCAACTGAGGACATACAATTTTCACGAGCTACGTGCTTCAGCACTCAGCGGTCCTGTTCTGTGAGCTTGTGTGGCCTATCACTTCGTGGCTGAGCACCTAACACTTGCCAATAACAACACTTACAGTTGACCGGGGCAGCTCTAGCAGGGCAGGAATTTGATGAACTGACTTTTTCGAAAGGTGGCAACATATGAAGGTGCCACGTTGAAAGTCACTGAGCTCTTCAGTAAGGCCATTCTTCTGCCAATGTTTGTCTATGGAGATCGCATGTCTGTGTGCTCGATTTTATACACCTGTCAGCAACGGGCATGGCTGAAATCCACTAATTTGAAGCGATGTTCAAATACTTTTGGCCAGATAGTGTAAGATACAACAAATTGAACAAAATCAAAACGTCTGGGAGTTGAGACAAGAATGGAGGTAGAATGTCTGAGTAGTGGAGAGGAGGAATAATCTTGTCCACAGACAGGGGGGTCGTTAACGTTAATGTTATTGTTTGCAAATACAATGAGTTGGCTATACGAAATAGCACGGAAACAATGATTTGCCCCGCGGTTAACATCAAAACACGTATTTAAGCAAATTACATCCTATTTTGAGGAGGGCGGGTGGACAGATTGGGAACCTCCCACTGGCTTCCAGTCACCATGGAGAGCGCGGCGCGCGGGGTCCATATATAACCCAGAGGTGAAACTGATTCATCAGAGCCCCAACTATGTGTTTTTGTGCCCAACAGTTAGGTTACTCTGTCTGTGTAAAGTAGGTTAGCTAGGCAACCCATGTGAGCTGAATTACGGAAAGTATTGAGGGGACACGGACAGACGCATGTGAGGGAAGTTGGAACATTTTCTGTTTTTATCGGGATTTCAGCAGGAGAGCGAGAGTAACACTTCAGCGCAACGGTGAGATCCATGAGTTCCGGTGATGCAACAGGTCCTCCGGTTGTCTTTGCTTGTAGACTCATCACTAACCGTTTTTTAATCAGTGACCGTGATTTTGTCTGTGTCTATTTTACAAGTTGTTCTCATTTCAGAGACCATCCCGCCTAAAGTGCGTAAAAGTTGGTCAGCTGCGCACAATGTCAAATATCTTTATAATTACATTCTCTCCTCGATTATAGATAACCGTATTTTCAAATTGTCTTTGTTTGGTGGAATCATAAATCTGACTAGATTGACTTTACCTCTCTTTGATATGATAGGTTATGCGCATTTATGCGCACTTACGGGAAGTCTTCACGTTTATCAAAGTCGGTGCCTTCAGGGGAAGCAAACACATTTAAAACTGAATTAACTTTTTTTACCTTGATTTATTTAATGTTCAAGGATTTTAGAGACTTTCATCAATGGGGTGCAGTGATAGAGAACAATCTTTCTTTGTTCTATTATATCACAAGGACTGGATTTAATCAGTCCTGTCTATAGTCCACCAGGATTTATTAGGCAAACATATTTTAATTAGACTACAGAAAAAGGAATAATCATATGCTACTGCGTAATAACCTACTGCAATCGGGATTCGATTGAAATGAGGGTACTACCGCAGGGGGGCGATTCAATATAAGCTTTAAACGGCATAGGCTACAGCCTGGAGCACGCTGGTGCTTAGCAACACGTTTGGACTTGCCGTTTGGCCTTACAGCCTCACATTTTTCTTGGAATGATTCCACAACAGCTGTGATGTTCAATTATCTGATAATAGGGAAATGCTTTGGTTTGGAGTTGCTATGGAAGCTCTCCTGTGGTGTCTCTGACATTTCACCAGGCACTGGGTGCATCTCAATAGTCTAACATGGCTTCCTCTACTTGCATGATTTCCTTGATCCAAACTGTTTTGAGAGGCAGGTGGCAGGTTATAGCAAATTAAGTTGACTTGCCATATTGCTTTCAACTAACATCAGTGCAGTTTAGGAGTTGAAGCAAGGAGATGGCATAAACTCACAATATTAAGACTCCTCGTATCTGTCTGTGTCTGTATGCCGCGGTTTGATTTACATGTTGACTCAAGGTGATGTCACTTCCTACCTACCTGTTACTGTATGACATCATCACTTCCTGTCCACCTGTGCCTGCAGCTAGCTTCAGGCCCTGGAGGGAAGCATGTGGCTCCTGGAGAAGTTCCGTGGCTCTCACAATGGTCACTCTGCGTCGGCAGGGGACAAGCAGCAGACCCAGACTGGCCCCGTCTCCGTCTATAACAACATCATCACCCCTGATAAGATCCCTGACTTCTTCATCCCCCCCAAGCTCATCTGCTGCCCTTCAGAGGCAGAGTGCCTAACTCCGGAGACCCAGCCCCGCTCTACTCTGTGCCCCTCCGCCTCGGAGCACACCATCTGCAGCCAAACCCAGGGCAACTGCACCCGGAACCCCCGCAGCCCACGTCTGCTCTCCCGGCTGGCTGGGGACACCCGCAGCCTCTTGAGGGCCGCTAACCGCCACGTCATCCAGATAGAGAGCGCCGACGACCCGGGGAGCGGGGTAGGGGAGGGGGGAGACCCTAACACCAATGCAGACCCCCAGTCCCAGACAGCCATGTCCCTGCCTTACGTCCCCAAAGCCCAGACCTCGTACGGCTTCTCCACCCTGGTGGAGAGCCCCCACACCCGCCGCAAGGAGTCCCTGTTCCACAGCAACCCCAACAGCCCCCACACCTCCCCGGGCTCCCAGAGACGCACCCAGGGGGGGAACCACCTGACCCCCTCCGACCCCAACCCCTACCGCTATTTCAGCGGGGGTGAGAGCGACACGTGCTCCTCAGCCGAGTCCTCCCCCTTTACCTCCCCTCTCCTCACCCGCTCCGCCTCCCTCCTCCGATCCATCACCCAGGAGACGCAGGCCAAGGTAAACAGTAAGGATGATAACCATAAGGATGATCACATTATTTACAAAGTGTTTTCAAAATACATTTAGCTCAGAATTTCATGATACCTTCTATCTTATTATCATCCCTTCCCATCCCTGATTTGATTTCCCCCTCAGGTGTCTCGTGCCAAGCGTACCCTGGCGCGCCACAGCTCCCTGTCCACAGACGAGTGCAGCTCAGCCGACAACAGCCCCAACCTGACGCGCCGTCGCCTGCGCTGCCCTCCCTCCCCCGCCTTCCGCGGACGCAAGGGGACCGGCTCTGGGGGGGCAAGTTCAGACCTCCAGCGCGAGCACTCGGTCAACCTCCACAAGGGTGGCACGCTGAGGATCAGCATGCACTACGACGCCGAAACGGCCCGACTGAGGGTCCGAGTGCTCGCCGCCGAGGACCTGTATGACAAACAGACGGACGTGAAGAGCATCAACTGCTGCGTGTCTCTGTACCTGAACCCGGGCAAGCAGCAAAAGCAGAGGAGCACTATCATCAAGAACAGCAGGAACCCCGTGTTCAACGAGGACTTCTTCTTTGACGCCGTGCCCGCCACCCAGGTTAAGAGCCTGGCCATGAAGATGAAGGTGGTGAACAAGGGTACCAGTCTGAAGAGAGACCTGCTGCTGGGGGAGAGGGAGGTGCTGCTCAGCGAGCTGCTGCCAGGCTTCTAGGGACACAAAGATGCTCCCTCCCCTGGTTATCTCCCTTGTCACCCTTCACTCGTTTACTCCATTTGCCTGATCTGATAGGGAATCAATTATGGTGGGCACTAGGTAGAGCTATTGCTTCACAGCTCACCTACCATAGTTTACCTACCACAGCTCACTTACCACAGCTCACCTACCACAGCTCACCTACCACAGCTCACCTACCACAGCACACCTACCACAGCTCACCTACCACAGTTAGCCTACCACAGCTCACCTACCACAGCTCACCTACCACAGCTCACCTACCACAGCACACCTACCACAGCTCACCTACCACAGTTAGCCTACCACAGCACACCTACCACAGCTCACCTACCACAGTTAGCCTACCACAGCACACCTACCACAGCTCACCTACCACAGTTAGCCTACCACAGTTAGCCTACCACAGCACAACTACCACAGTTAGCCTACCACAGCACACCTACCACAGCTCACCTACCACAGTTAGCCTACCACAGCACACCTACCACAGCTCGCCTACCACAGTTAGCCTACCACAGTTAGCCTAGCACAGTTAGCCTACCACAGACCAACTACCACAGTTCACCTACCACAGTTCACCTACCACAGCTCACCTACCACAGTTCACCTACCACAGCACACCTACCACAGCTCACCGACCACAGCTCACCTACCACAGTTAGCCTACCACAGTTAGCCTACCACAGCTCACTTACCACAGTTCACCAACCACACCACACCACAGCACCCCTACCACAACATACCTACCGCACCACAGCACACCTACCACACTGTACCTACCACAGTACCCCTACCACACCACCTACCACACCTACCACAGCCCCCCTACCACACCACAGCACCCCTACCACAGTAACCCTACCACACCACCTACCACACCTACCACAGCCCCCCTACCACACCACAGCTCACCTACCACAGTACCCCTACCACACCACCTACCACACCTACCACAGCCCCCCTACCACACCACAGCTCACCTACCACAGCCCCCCTACCACACCACAGCACCCCTACCACAGCTCACCTACCACAGTTCACTTCCTACCCAGTCAAGTCAGATCTGTGAAGGGGATTGAACAAGAACAAAGGGGAGCAGACAACTGAGATTGACTGAGATCAAACCCTGTGGTGGAGCGCTTTAGTGAAATTGGTCACCTTGGAGACCAGCATGTAGCAGATCAGAGTGAGGAGGTATGTGTGTGTGTGTGTGTGTGTGTGTGTGTGTGTGTGTGTGGGGGGGGGGGGGGGGGGTTCTCCACATTGTGGGTTTGATTTCATCACATTATCTTACCTATTGACAGCAGTAGTAAAGCTATGTTTTTCTTGCTACATTTCCCCTCTTTATGTTGTATTGCTGAACTGTCTTTAGTGATTCACTTGAGGGTATATTCATATTGTGTTATTCAGTACATGTGCAGTAGCTGGGTTCCATATCAGTAGTGATGAAGCTGGATGATACTAGTGTGAGTTGTTAACAGTATATTTTGTAATTATTCTGTACTTTTACCAGAATGTCATTTTGCATGCTTTTTGTTCTTCAACACATTTATCGTGATCAATGGAAGATTCCTTAGTTTTAATTAAGAGCTGTAAAATCAGAATCAGTGTTAGATTGAACATGTGGATATGATTGATGTTTGTGTGACTTGTTGACTTCTATCTATTAAAAAGCTCCAGCTCTTCTCATTGCTTTCAGTGATACTACATCTTGTTCTCTCAACATGTTGTGTGACAACGAGCTGCGCAAACAGACTCACTACCAAATGTTCAGGGCCTGTATTTATAAAGGGAGTAGAAGCGCTGATCTGGGATCAGGTCCCTATACTCATATCCTACAGCAGCAGTAGATGCTTTATGAGATGCACTATCCTTAATGTTTCCAGCTTCATAAACAGTCTATAGTGAGTGCGCTCCATTTTCCTTGACTGTACCTTTCAATCTTATCCCACAGGATCTAAATTGGTTCTAAGACTAGATCAGTCATTCCACTCAGTCGTTTAAACAGAACCTGCACAAGGTGTCCTTTTCAAGGATTTTTGCAGCGTTTCTCATACGCAACGGGATTGTTTCGTAGTGCTTTCAAGCATCCATTTAAATGTCCAATTGTCGTTCCCTTTTCACCAGCTCTCATTTGAATGTGTCAAATAGCAGGAATTAAAGGCCCCATCAGAGAGAAAGAAATGAGAGCAGATCTTCTCTAATTACACCTCCCTGAATGGATGAAAGATTACAATGGGGGAGAGGGAGCTTTCATTGGTTTAACTCTGCATGGGAATCTGCATTGGAACAGCTCAGTATCTTTGTCTCTAGCTCTCTGTTTCTCTCTAGGCTTACTGTCACTGTTTCTCTCTAGGCTTACTGTCACTGTTTCCCTCTAGGCTTACTGTCACTGCTTCTCTCTAGGCTTACTGTCACTGCTTCTCTCTAGGCTTACTGTCACTGTTTCCCTCTAGGCTTACTGTCACTGTTTCTCTCTAGGCTTACTGTCACTGTTTCCCTCTAGGCTTACTGTCACTGTTTCTCTCTAGGCTTACTGTCACTGTTTCTCTCTAGGCTTACTGTCACTGTTTCCCTCTAGGCTTACTGTCACTGTTTCCCTCTAGGCTTACTGTCACTGTTTCTCTCTAGGCTTACTGTCACTGTTTCTCTCTAGGCTTACTGTCACTGTTTCCCTCTAGGCTTACTGTCACTGTTTCTCTCTAGGCTTACTGTCACTGTTTCCCTCTAGGCTTACTGTCACTGTTTCTCTCTAGGCTTACTGTCACTGTTTCCCTCTAGGCTTACTGTCACTGTTTCTCTCTAGGCTTACTGTCACTGCTTCTCTCTAGGCTTACTGTCACTGTTTCTCTCTAGGCTTACTGTCACTGCTTCTCTCTAGGCTTACTGTCACTGTTTCTCTCTAGGCTTACTGTCACTGTTTCCCTCTAGGCTTACTGTCACTGTTTCTCTCTAGGCTTACTGTCACTGTTTCTCTCTAGGCTTACTGTCACTGCTTCTCTCTAGGCTTACTGTCACTGTTTCCCTCTAGGCTTACTGTCACTGTTTCTCTCTAGGCTTACTGTCACTGTTTCTCTCTAGGCTTACTGTCACTGTTTCTCTCTAGGCTTACTGTCACTGTTTCTCTCTAGGCTTACTGTCACTGTTTCTCTCTAGGCTTACTGTCACTGTTTCTCTCTAGGCTTACTGTCACTGTTTCTCTCTATGCTTACTGTCACTGTTTCTCTCTAGGCTTACTGTCACTGTTTCTCTCTAGGCTTACTGTCACTGTTTCCCTCTAGGCTTACTGTCACTGTTTCTCTCTAGGCTTACTGTCACTGTTTCCCTCTAGGCTTACTGTCACTGTTTCTCTCTAGGCTTACTGTCACTGCTTCTCTCTAGGCTTACTGTCACTGCTTCTCTCTAGGCTTACTGTCACTGTTTCCCTCTAGGCTTACTGTCACTGCTTCTCTCTAGGCTTACTGTCACTGTTTCTCTCTAGGCTTACTGTCACTGCTTCTCTCTAGGCTTACTGTCACTGTTTCTCTCTAGGCTTACTGTCACTGTTTCCCTCTAGGCTTACTGTCACTGTTTCTCTCTAGGCTTACTGTCACTGTTTCTCTCTAGGCTTACTGTCACTGTTTCTCTCTAGGCTTACTGTCACTGCTTCTCTCTAGGCTTACTGTCACTGCTTCTCTCTAGGCTTACTGTCACTGTTTCTCTCTAGGCTTACTGTCACTGTTTCTCTCTAGGCTTACTGTCACTGTTTCTCTCTAGGCTTACTGTCACTGTTTCTCTCTAGGCTTACTGTCACTGTTTCTCTCTAGGCTTACTGTCACTGCTTCTCTCTAGGCTTACTGTCACAACAGAAGCAAATGGAATGAAATGCAGAGGGACCAAACTGAATTTGTCCAATAGAACGTTTTCATTGCAAAACGTTTTCCATTTGCAACTGTTTGCTACAGTTTGGACTAATGATTACACCCCAGTTGGCAACCCTCCTAACTAGATTGGGTCATACCACACAGTTCTCCAGAGAGGTGACATTATCTCTCTAAAATGCATGATAGTATTTCACTCATAATCAATATGATGGCATTCATAGCCATCCTTCATAGACTGTAGACAAAGCTGAAGAGTAAAGTCGGCAGAACTGCATCTGCGACAGTCGAAAGTCGGACACTAATGTGGTTTTTCAACAGCAAGGCTCAGATCAACATGACAATGTTGCCATTGTTTCTAAAATATTTTCGTTATAATGTCTCCAACCCACATATCACACACTCACAAACTGAAATCATATGTGTCTTCATTATACAGTCAATTAGTAAGTCAAATATATATATATTTTTAATTTCACCTTTATTTAACCAGGTAGGATAGTTGAGAACAAGTTCTCATTTGCAACTGCGACCTGGCCAAGATAAAGCATAGCAATTCGACACACAACAACACAGACTTACACATGGAATAAACAAAACATAAAGTCAATAATACAGTAGAAGAAAAGAAAACAAGAAGCCTATATACAGTGAGTGCAAATGAGGTAAGATAAGGGGGTTAAGGCAATAAATAGGCCATGGTGGCGAAGTAAATACAATATAGCAATTATACACTGGAATGGTAGATGTGCAGAAGATGAATGTGCAAGTAGAGATACTGGGGTGCAAAGGAGCAAGATAAATAAATAAATACAGTATGGGGATGAGGTAGGTAGATAGATGGGCTGTTTACAGATGGGCTACATATAGGTGCAGTGATCTGTGAGCTGCTCTGACAGCTGGTGCTTAAAAACTTCTTATGGCTGCAATCCCGCTACCGGGATCGATATGACAACAGCCAGTGATAGTGCAGGGAGCCAAATTCAAACAACAGAAATCTCATAATTAAAATTCCTCAGACATTCATGTGTCTTGTATCATTTTAAAGGTAATCTTGTTGTTAATCCCACCAAAGTGTCCGATTTCAAATATGCTTTTCAGCGAAAGCACTACAAACGATTATGTTAGGTCACCACAAAACCACAATAAGCACAGCCATTTTTCCAGCGAAAGATAGCTTTCACAAAAACCAGAAATAGAGATAAAATGAATCACTAACCTTTGATTATCTTCATCAGATGACACTCATAGGACTTCATGTTACACAATACATGCATGTTTTGTTTGATAAAGTTCATATTTATATAAAAAAATCTGAGTTTACATTGGCGCGTTAGATTCACTAGTTGCAAAAACATCAAGTGATGTTTTGCATAGCCACATCGTTTCAACAGAAATACTCATCATAAATGTAGATGATAATACAAGTTATACACATGGAATTATAGATATACCTCTCCTTAATGCAACCGCTGTGTCAGATTTCAAAAAACTTTACGGAAAAATAAACCATGCAATAATCTGAGACGGAGCTCAGAACAATAGCCAAATTAGCCGCCATGTTGGACTCAACAGAAACCAGAAAATACATGATAAATGTTTACTTACCTTTGATGAACTTCATCAGAATGCAGTCCTAGGAATCCCAGGTTCACAATAAATGCTTGATTTGTTCGATAATGTCCGTTATTTATGTCCAATTAGCTACTTTCGAATTGTTTACCAAACGCTCTAACCAAAGTCTCAAAGCGCGTCCACTATAACGTGACGAAATGTCCAAAAGTTCCGTTACAGTCAGTAGAAACATGTCAAACGATGTACTGAATCAATCTTTAGAATGTTGTTAACATACATCTTGAATAACGTTCCAACCGGAGAATTACACCTCATGGAAGTGATTACTCATTCCTGTCTCCTTCGGCCCCCCTTCACATTAGAGTCATCAGACAAAGTTCTATTGACTGTTGACATCTAGTGGAAGCCGTAGGAAGTGAAAACCCATCAATATCTCTCTGTATTTTCAATGAGAGCTTGGTTGAAAATCTGGCACCCCCAGAAAATATCCAAACAGGAAGTGGAACTTCTCAGGTTTTTGCCTGCCATATGAGTTCTGTTATACTCACAGACATAATTCAAACAGTTTTAGAAACTTCATAGTGTTTTCTATCCAATACTAATAATAATATGTATATATTAGCAACTATGACATAGGAGCAGGCCGTTTACTCTGGGCACCTCTGTGCACCTTTCATCCAAGCTACTCAATACTGACCCTTCAGCCATAAGAAGTTAAAGCTAGTGAGGGAGATATGAGTCTCCAGCATCAGAGATTTTTGCAGTTCGTTCCAGTCATTGGCAGCAGAGAACTGGAAGGAAAGACGACCAAAGGAGGAATTGGCTTTGGGGGTGACCACTGAGATATACCTGCTGGAGCGCGTGCTACGAGTGGGTGCTGCTATGGTGACCAGTGAGCTGAGATAAGGCGGGGCTTTACCTAGCAGAGACTTGTAGATAACCTGTAGCCAGTGGGTTTGGCGACGAGTATGAAGCGAGGGCCAACCAACGAGAGAGTACAGGTCGCAATGGTGGGTAGTGTATGGGGCTTTGGTGACAAAACGGATGGCACTGTGATAGACTGCATCCAGTTTGTTAAGTAGAGTGTTGGAGGCTATTTTATAGATGACATCACCGAAGTCGAGGATCGGTAGGATGGTCAGTTTTACCAGGGTATATTTGGCAGCATGAGTGAAGGATGCTTTGTTGCGATATAGGAAGCCAATTCTAGATTTAATTTTGGATTGGAGATGCTTAATGTGAGTCTGGAAGGAGAGTTTACAGTCTAACCAGACACCTAGGTATTTGTAGTTGTCCACGTATTCTAAGTCAGAGCCGTCCAGAGTAGTGATGCTGGACGGGCGAGCAGGTGTGGGCAGTGATCGGTTGAATATCATGCATTTAGTTTTACTTGCGTTTAAGAGCAGTTGGAGGCCATGGAAGGAGAGTTGTATGGCATTGAAGCTCGTCTGGAGGTTAGTTAACACAGTGTCCAAAGAGGGGCCAGAAGTATACAGAATGGTGTCGTCTGCGTAGAGGTGTATCAGAGAATCACCAGCAGCAAGAGCAACATCATTGATGTATACAGAGAAGAGAGTCGGCCCGAGGATTGAACCCTGTGGCACCCCCATAGAGACTGCCAGAGGTACGGACAACAGGCCCTCCGATTTGACACACTGAACTCTATCAGAGAAGTAGTTGGTGAACCAGGCGAAGCAATCATTTGAGAAACCAAGGCTGTCGAGTCTGCCAATAAGAATGTGGTGATTGACAGAGTCGAAAGCCTTGGCCAGATCGATGAATACGGCTGCACAGTAATGTCTCTTATTGATGGTGGTTATGATGTCGTTTAGGACCTTGAGCATGGCTGAGGTGCACCCATGACCAGATGCACCTCCGCTGATGTCAATCCAAGAATTTTGCCTGCAGTCGGTTGCTTGCATCAACCAATGGTTACGTGCCACATCATCGAATGTGCAGTCAGGCACCAGATTGCTATAAAATCGGATGTGGTTAGCTGATTAGTAAAATACATATTCAGGCGTTGTAAGATCTGGCAGGCGTCAGCAACATCTGAGCAGGGGAACACGACCAAACCTTTATGACCTTAGATGCAAGTCGGAATTGTTTTATTCCCCATAATGCAACACACCAACATTGGTCATCAACTTGACAAAGTGATCTGCTCGAACGCGCCCATCTTCAATATAGCCTAGGACAATAATTAACTGACTGGCTTTCTTAATGTCTATAGTATTCTCTCCGGTATGCAATCTGGTTTCCGCTCAGGTTACGGATGTGTCACTGAAACCTTAAAGGTCCTAAATGATGTCACCATTGTCGTTGATTGTAAGCAATGTTGTGCTGCCATTTTTATTGACTTGGCCAATGCTTTTGATATGGTAGACCAGGTATTCCCTGGTAAAAATGTGATACATATTTTTTTTTAAATAAATGTAAAACATTTTTTTCTTCTCATTTTCAAACAGTCCATTTCTATTTTCCAACGGGGCTATACATTTGGGTGAGTTTTTTTTCTTTCCTGCGTTGCCTCGTTTCACTGCCCCCCCCTGCCCCCCCCAAAATTCAACCATCTAGTGTTCAGCGAAATAACAACACAATGTCAAATGCAGGTAGCCTAGTCAAATAATTAACATCCAATCACATTAACCGTTACTCTCTCGCGGGAATTCCACTAACGGTCCGTATGTAGCCAAACGTAGCTGCTGCTCATTCCGTTTGCTCGAAAATGGATAAATGGTAAAACAAAAAGTAAGGCCCACTTCCATAGAGACTCATACGAGCTCTACTGGTAGTATTGCTACTACCAGCAGTTCTTCACCTGCACCTGTCGACGACACAAGTTGTTCTGCTTCCACGAGCACATCCAATGCTAGATTCAGTAATTCTACATTTGTTGTTAGCCCAGCTAGCATGGACACTGACAGTTGTGGATCTGATGCAGCCGAAGAGCTACTGCCCCCTTACGAGCACCGAACAACAGACAGGGACGTTGGACCATCGAAAAGGTGCAAATATGATGATAACTACATTGATTTGGGGTTCACTTATATTGGGAGTATTGCCTTTCCTCAGCCACAGTGTGTTATACACTACCGTTCAATAGTTTGGGGTCACTTAATGTTGTAAATGACTATTGTAGCTGGAAACGGCAGATTTTTTATGCAATATCTACATAGGCGTACAGAGGTCAATTATCAGCAACCATCACTCCTGTGTTCCAATGGCACATTGTGTTAGCTCAACCAAGTTTATCATTTTAAAAGGCTAATTGATCATTAGAAAACCCTTTTGCAATTATGTTAGCACAGCTGAAAACTGTTGTGCTGATTAAAGAAGAAATAAAACTGGCCTTCTTTAGACTAGTTGAGTATCTGGAACATCAGCATTTGTGGGTTCAATTACAGGCTCAAAATGGCCAGAAACAAATAACTTTCTTCTGAAACTCGTCAGTCTATTCTTGTTCTGAGAAATGAAGGCTATTCCATGCGAGAAATTGCCAAGAAACTGAAGATCTCATATAATGCTGTGTACAACTGAGCAAGAGGACAAGTATGTCTAGTTTGAAAAACAGACGCCTCACAAGTCCTCAACTGGCAGCTTCATTAAAAAGTATACGCAAAACACCAGTCTCAACGTCAACAGTGAAGAGGCGACTCCGGGATGCTGGCCTTCTAGGCAGAGTTCCTCATTCCAACGTCTGTGTTCTTCTGCCCATCTTAATTTTTTATTTTTATTGGCCAGTCTGAGATATGGCTTTTTCTTTGCAACTCTTCCTAGAAGGCCAACATCGATATGATGCTTAAAATAAACTTGAGAGGTATGTACAGAGATTGTGTGGAATATATAATTAGAATTACTAGAAGGGGCATAGGCCTTTAGATCATGACTATGAGAGCCTGTGCCTTGGGGGTGAGAGAGGAGCTTTCTCAGGCTCGATAGTTTGAAGAAGATCCAGTCACATTTGATAATTTTTGGAGGGTCTCCATCTTCAATGCAGGCGATATGTCAGAGATACATCTCCTTTGAAAAGAGGCTACTTGTTGCTCATCCAAACCAACAGTCCATCGGATGGGAATGTCCGTTTTACACGTTCTAATTCTATGCGACAGTGGCTGTGGTACAGTATGTATATGTATGTATTATGTATTATTGTTGCGTTGTACAGATAAGCCAGAGTCATTATCTTCAGACCTAACTCAAATTTAAAAATCTGGCTGTGTCATTATGACTTTGGAGAATTATTTATGACACATAGAATTTATTTCCTTTAAACAGTTCTAGGTGGCAAAGCTAAAAGTGAAGAAGATAGGGAGAAAAAAGACGGATTGGATCTTGACAAATGTGACCGCAATAACTGGTGAGAAGGTTTTTGTTCATCAATTGCAAATGAGCATTTGACAGTCTGCGGGTATTGTCATGATATTTTAAAAAGAATATGACTTAAATAATCTCCAAACTGCACACGGGGATATAAAAATGGTATTCATGAGTTCATCTGACTCTGGGTAAATAGAAAAACAACAAATAATCTCCAGAAATCTCTCAGTATAACTTTAAAAGTCAACAAGGTTGGGGTCAATTTCAATTTATTAAATTAAATTTGTTGCTTTCCATTTGTTGCTTTCCCCCCACAGATGCGGTCATGAAGCGCTTCCTGGGTGCAATAAAGGGACAAGTGGGAACGGCTTAAAACAGTACAAAAAAATCTATGAATAAGATTAAATTACATTTTATTGTGTTTTGTGTCGTTTGTTCTAATGATTTATTACCATGCCTACAAGTATTACTGAAATACTGCTCCGGTAACATATGTATATGTGAACACATATTGTTAACATGTATTGTGACATATAAGGGACATATATGTAATAAACATTTGAATACTACATGTGTAACATGTATGAGCATACAGTACTTCAGAAAGTATTCAGACCCCTTGACATTTTCCTCATTTTGTTACACTACAGCCTTATTCTAAAATCCTCATCAATCTACACACAATACCCCACCAAGCGATAACAGATTTTTAGAAATGTTTGCAAATTTATACAAATAAAAAAACTGATATACCTTACATAAGTATTCAGACCCTTTGCTATGAGACTCGAAATTGAGCTAAGGTGCATCCTGTTTCCATTGAGCATCCTTGAGATGTTTCTACAATTTGATTTGGGTCCACCTGTGGTCAATTAAATTGATCAGGCATGATCTGAAAAGGCACACACCTGTCTATATAAGGTGTCACAGTTGACAGTTCACGTAAGAGCAAAAACCAAGCCATTAGGTCGAAGAAATTGTCCGTAGAGCTCCAAGACAGGATTGTGTTGAGGCACAGATCTGGGGAAGGGTACAGTATCAAATCATTTCTGCCGCGTTGAAGGTCCCCAAGAACACAGTGGCCTCCATCATTATTAAATGGAAGACGTTTGGAACCACCAAGCTTCTTCCTAGAGCTGGCCCGCCCGGCCAAACTGAGCAATCAGGGGAGAAGGGCCTTGGTCAGGGAGGTGACCAAAAACCAGATTGTAACTCTGACAGAGCTCCAGAGTTCCTCTATGGAGATGGGAGAACATTCCAGAAGGACAACCATCTCTGCAACACTCCACCAATCATGCCTTTATGATAGAGTGGCCAGACGGAAGCCACTCCTCAGTAAAAGGCACATGACAGCCCACTTGGAGTTTGCCAAAAGGCACCAAAAGGAATCTCAGACCATGAGGAACTAGATTCTCTGGTCTGATGAAACCAAGATGTAACACTTTACCCTGAATGCCAAGCGTAACGTCTGGAGGAAACCTGGCACCATCCCTATGGTGAAGCATGGTGGTGGCAGCATCATTCTGTGAGGATGTATTTCAGCGGCAAGGACTGGGAGACTAGTCAGGATCTAGGAAAAGATGAACGGAGCAAAGTACAGAGAGATCCTTGCAAAAAAACCTGCTCCGCAGCACTCAGGACCTCAGACTGGGGCAAACAGAACAACAACCCTAATCACACAACCAAACCAACGCAGGAGTGGCTTTGGGACAAGTCTCTGAATGTCCTTGAGTGGCCCAGCCAGATTCCGGACTTGAACCCAATCAAATATTTCTGGAGAGACCTGAAATTAGCTGTGCAGCGACGCTCCCCATCCAACCAGACAGAGCTTGAGAGGATCTGCGGAGTAGAATGGGAGAAACTCTCAAACACAGGTGTGGCAAGCTTGTAGTGTCATACCCAAGAAGACTCAAGGCTGTATTCGCTGCCAAAGGTGCTTCAAGAAAGTATTGAGTAAAGGTTCTGAATTCTTATGTAAATGTGATATTTCCGTTTTTTTATTTTTTATAAATTAGCAAAAATTTCTAAAAACCTGTTTTCGCTTTTCATTATGGGTTATTGTGTGTAGATTGATGAGTGAATAAAAAATAATAATAATTTAGAATAAGGCTGTAACGTAACAAAATGTGGAAATATCAATGGGTCTAAATACTTTCCGAATGCACTGTATAAGTATTGTACATACCGTATATACACATATACACTACATGACCAAAAGTATGTGGACACCTGCTCGTCGAACATCTCATTCCAAAATCATGGACATTAACATTGAGTTGGTCCCCCCTTTGCTGCTATAACGGCCTCTACTCTTCTGGGAAGGCTTTCCGCTATATGTTGGAACATTGCTGTAGGGACTTGCTTCCATTCAGCCACAAGAGCATTAGTAAGATCGGGAACTGATGTTGGGCAATTAGACCTGGCTCGCAGTCGGCATTCCAATTCATCCCAAAGGTGTTCGATGGGGTTGAGGTCAGGGCTCTGTTCAGGCCAGTCAAGTGTTTTCACAACTATCTCAACAAACTATTTCTCTATAGGACCTCACTTTGTGCACAGGGGCATTGTCATGATGAAACAGGAAAGGGCCTTCCCAAAACTGTTGCCACAAAGTTGGAAGCACAGAATTGTCTAGAATGTATGATGTAGCGTTAAGATTTCCCTTCACTGGAACTAAGGGGCCTAGCCCAAACCATGAAAAACAGCCCCGTACCATTATTCCTCCTCCAACAAACTTTACAGTTGGCACTATGCTTTCGGGCAGGTAGGGTTCTCCTGGCATCCGCCAAACCCAGATTTGTCCGTTGGACTGCCAGATGGTGAAGCGTGATTCATCACGCCAGAGAATGCAATTTTAAGTGCTGCGCACTTCATCACTCGGCGGGCCCGTTCTGTGAGCCTGTGTGGCCACCACTTTGCAGCTGAGCCGTTGCTTCTCCTAGATGTATCCACGTCACAATAACAGCACTTACAGTTGACTGGGGCAGCTCTAACAGGGCAGAGATTTGACTCACTGACTTATTGGAAAGATAGCATCCTATGACGGTGCTACGTTGAAAGTCACTGAGCTCTTTGGGAAGGCTATTCTCCTGCCAATGTCTATGGAGATTGCATGGCTGTGTGCTCGATCTTATATACCTGTCAGCAACGGGTGTGGCTGAAATAGCCGAATCCACTAATTTGAAGGGGTGTCCACATACTTTAGTATATACAGTGTATGTGTATATAAGGCATAAATATATGTCACATACAGTACCAGTCAAAGGTTTGGACACACCTACTCATTCAAGGGTTTTTCTTTATTTATACTATTTTCTACGTTGTAGAATAATAGTGAAGACATCAAAACTATGAAAAAAAACATATGGATTCACATAGTAACCAAACAAAATATCTTAATTGACAAATCAAAATATATTTTATATTTGAGATCCTTTAAAGTAGCCACCATGATGACAGCTTTGCATTCTCTCAACCAGCTTCATGAGGTAGTCACCTGGAATGCATTTCAATTAGCAGGTGTGCCTTGTTAAAAGTTCATTTGTGGAATTTATTTCCATCTTAATGTATTTGAGCCAATCAGTTGTGTTGTGACAAGGTAGGGGTGGTATACAGAAGCTAGCCCTATTTGGTAAAAGACCAAGTCCATATGATGGCAAGAACGGCTCAAATAACCAAAGAGAAATGACAGTCCATCATTACTTTAAGACATGAAGGGCAGTCAACATGGAAAATGTCAAGAACTATTAAAGTTTCTTCAAGTGCAGTCGCAAAAACCATCAATCGCAATGATGGCTGGCTTTCATGAGGACGGCCAAATGCTACAGAGTTCAAGTTTCAGACACATCTCAACATCAACTGTTCAGAGGAGACTGCGTGAATCAAGCCTTCATGGTCTAATTGCTGCAAAGAAACCACTACTAAATGACACCATTAAGATGAAGAGACTTGCTTTTGCCAAGAAACACAAGCAATGGACATTAGACCGGTGGAAATATGTCCTTTTGGTCTGATGATTCCAAATTGAGAATTTCTGTTCCAACCGCTGTGTCTTTGAGACGTAGAGTTGGTGAACGAATGATCTCCGCATGTGAGGTTCCCACCGTGAAGCATGGAGGAGGAGGTGTGATGGTGTGGGGGTGCTTTGCTGGTGACACTGTCTGATTTATTTAGAAATTAAGGCACACTTAACCAGCTTGGCTACCACAGCATTCTGCAGCGATACGCCATCCCATCTGGTTTGCGCTTAGTGGGACTATCATTTGTTTTTCAACAGGACAATGACCCAAAACACACCTCCATGCTCTGTAAGGGCTATTTGACCAAGGAGAGTGATGGAGTGCTGCATCAGATGACCTGGCCTCGAAAAATCACCTGACCTCAACCCAATGGAGATGGTTTGGCACGAGTTAGACCGCAGAGTGAAGGAAAAGCAGCCAACAACTGCTCAGCATGTGTGGGAACCTCTTTAAGACGGTTGGAAAAATAATTCCTCCTGAAGCTGGTTTTATAACACAGGGCGAGACCGAGATGCAGACACAGGAGGCAGATGGTTCGAGTCTCTGATATTTATTAAACAAGGGGCAGGCAAGAGGCAGGTCGAGGACAGGCTAAAGTTCATAAACCAGGTTAGAGTCCAAACGGTACAGGGCGGCAGGCGGGCTTAGTGTCAGGGCAGGCAAGAGGTCAGAACCGGGAGGACTAGAAAAAAAACAGACTAGGTTAAACAGGAGCTCGGAAAAAAACACTGGTAAGCTTGACAAAACAAGACGAACTGGCAACAGACAAACAGAACACAGGAATAAATACACTGGGAATAATGGGGAAGATAGGTGACACCTGGAGGGGGGTGGAGACAATCACAAAGACAGGTGTAACAGATCAGAGTGTGACAGTACCCCCCCCCCCCCCCCAGGGGCACCACCTGGTTGACCAGGGTGCCGGCGGTGAAAGTCGGCGATGAGGGCCAGTTCCAGGATGTCTTTAGCGGGGACCCCAGCATCTGTCCTCCAGGCCATAACCCTCCCAGTCAACTAGGTACTGGAAACCTCTGACTCGTGGTCGAACACTCAGGAGGCGTCTCACTCTGTACGCCGGATGGCCATCGATGACACAGGGAGGAGGGAAACTGGAAACAGAAGACAAAGAGCTGTGAGACAAGGGCTTAATCCTGGACACATGAAAATTAGGGTGTACACGGAGGGTACGGGGTAACAGAAGATGAACAGCAGGACTCTAGAGATGCGGAAAGGACCAATAAAACGTGGGGAAAGTTTGCGGGACTCCACCTGTGGGGCAGGTCCTGTGTAGACAGACATACCCTCTGCCCGAGATGATAGTGGGGAGCCGGAGTCTGGAGGCAATCCGCTTGTCGACGATATCTCGAGGTGGTCTTGAGAAGAGCCGACCGAGCTCTTTTCCAAGTACGCCGACAGCGGCGGATGAACGTCTGGGCTGAGGGTGTTGACTTCTACTTCTTGCTCTGGGAAGAGCGGGGGCTGATATTCCATGGAGCACTCAAAATGTTAGAGCCCAGTAGGGAATAGTGTTCCTAGCATACTCCACCTAGAACAGTTGCTGGCTCCAGGTGGTGTGGTTGGTAGAGATGAGACACTGAAGTGTTGTTTCCATGTGTTTTCTGGCTCGCTCCGACTGGCCATTGGACTGGAGATGAAACCCGGAGGACAGGCTGGCCGACGACCGAATAAGGGTGCAGAACGCCTTCCAGAATCAGGATGAGAATTGAGGACCACGGTCAGAGACAATGTCAACCGGGAGTCCATGGATTCGAAAGATGTGCTGCACCATGAGCTGGGCCGTCTCCTTGGCTGAAGGTAACTTCTGGAGAGGGATGAAATGGGTGGCTTGTCCACCACCGTCAGAATGGTGGCGTTGCAATCTGACGGAGGGAGCCCGTTGACAAAATCCAGGGAAATATGGGAACAGGGGCGA
The DNA here is from genome assembly GCF_045679555.1 of Salvelinus alpinus. Classification (NCBI taxonomy): domain Eukaryota; kingdom Metazoa; phylum Chordata; class Actinopteri; order Salmoniformes; family Salmonidae; genus Salvelinus; species Salvelinus alpinus. Next base: position 16,146,090 of record NC_092108.1, on the reverse strand, counting down.
TGACGAACAGGGAGTGCCTGAAGGAGGTCAGATGGAGCTTGCCGCTGAGTCTTATTTTGAGCACATACAGTGCATGCGGCGAAGAAGACCGAGACATCAGGAACCATAGTGAGCCACCAGAAGCGTTGTCAGAGGAAGGCCAGGGTTCGACGGGCGCCAGGATGACAGGTAACCCTGGCGGAATGAGCCAATTCCAGGACCTGAGACCGAGCCAAATCCGAACATCCGATTAGCCGGGGCCCCCAGGGTCCTGCTGGGAACGTTGTGCCTTGCGGACCAGGGCCTCAATACCCCAAACAACCGGAGCCGCAAGAAATGAGGTAGGGAAGATGGTCTCAGATTCAGTGGGTGTGGCAGCGGAACTGTACAGGCGAGAGAGGGTGTTCGGCTTCACATTTTTGGACCCTGGGCGTTAGGATACGTTAAGTTGCGGGAATGGCAGAGAAATCCGAGGCTTTACTTAAACCTGGAGGAGAACGTCCCAGAGGAGGCTGTGCCGCCTTAAGGCAATTTGAGTGGCAAAACGGGCTCCAACCCAGGATTGAACTAGTCAATAACAGGGTTGTGCTTCTGGAGCCATGAGAATCCCAAAACAGAGATGTGGGGAGATTCAATACGGAGAAGCTGTATGGACTCACTGTGATGGCCTGATACCTGCAGGTTAAGGGAACTGTGCTGTGCGTGACCCTGCCAATGGAGCGGCCGTCCAGTGCTCTGGCATCCATGGGAATGGAGAGGAGTTGCGTGGGGAAACCTAGCGCAGATGCCAGGGTAGCGTCCATAAAACTCTCATAAGCCCCAGAGTCGATGAGCACCCGGAGAGACTTAGACCGGTCACCCGACAGCACGATAACAAAGGGAGTACGAGTAATGGGAGTTAGAAAACTCCCAGTCTGGCCCACCTACGTACTCGTTCCTACTGATGAGCCTGATCTTTTACTGGGCAGGTGGCTATGTAATGCCCAGCAGCACCACAATACAGACAACAGTTGGAGCTCAACCTTCATGAATGTTCCTTACGCAATAATCTAGCTCTGCCCAGTTGCATAGGCTCCAGAGTAAATTAGTCAACCGTCGCCGATGATTACCGAGGGAACTCGGGTGGCTTCTGCTCCTCTCAGAAATGCAGACGTCGGGGACTTCCGGACTTCTTCAGAGGTGAGCAGGCAGCAGCCGATGAACAAGTGTGACCGAGACCCATCCTCCTCTCACTCCTGCTTTCCTGTAGACGCCAACCAATCCTAATGGTTAGGGCAATGAGGGAATCGAGGTCCAAAGGTAACTCCCGAGCTGCAAGCTCGTCTTTTATCTCCTCCGACAGTCCATGAAGGAAGGTATCAAATAGGGACTCCGGATTCCAGGCACTCTCGGCGGCCAATGTACGAAAATGTACTGCGTAGTCTGCCAAACTACAGGAGTCTTGACGTAATCCAAGTAGTGTTCGAGCCGCCTCGCTCCCAGATCCTGGAGATTCAAACACCTTCCTCACCTCTGCCATGAAATCTTCCAGATTACGACAAATGGTGGATTGTTGCGCCCAAACTGCCGTAGCCCAGGAGAGCGCCCTTCCAGGCATTAGCATAATCAGATACGCTATCTTCAACCAATCAGAAGGGAACGAATATGGCTGCAGCTCAAAAATGATGGAGTACTGAGAAAGAAACGCCCGGCAGGTTTCAGGATCCCCGGAATATAACTCTGGAGGAGACAAATGGGGTTCTCGGGGAGCCGGGGTAGGCTGTACAAACCCATCACTGGTAGGGGAGTTACTGAGCGACTGGGAGGTCTCTGTTGTGGTATGCTGCCTGTGAGATAATCCACGTAATTGCTGCAGTAACGTCTTGAACCAATGGTCATGGCGTTCCGCCCGCGAATGGAGCCCTTCCATAAGGTTCTGGAGTAGCTCCTCATGTTTTTGAATGGTGGCTCCCTGCAGGGAGACAGCGTGATGGAGCCGGTCTGAGTCTGCTGGGTCAGTCTTGGCCAGTTCGTACTATAACGACAGAGGGCGAGACCCAGATGCAGACACATGAGGCATATGGTTACTAAACAACAAGGGGCAGGTCGAGGACAGACAAAGGTTCATAAACCCGGTCAGAGTCCAAATGGTACAGGGCGGCAAGCATGCTCGAGTTTATGGCAGACTGAATGTTCAGGCAGGCTCGAGTTTAGGGCAGGCTGAATGTTCAGGCAGGCTCAAGTTTAGGGCAGGCTGAATGTTCAGGCAGGCTCGAGTTTAGGGCAGACTGAATGTTCAGGCAGGCTCAAGTTTAGGGCAGGCTGAATGTTCAGGCAGGCTCGAGTTTAGGGCAGACTGAATGTTCAGGCAGGCTCAAGTTTAGGGCAGACTGAATGTTCAGGCAGGCTCGAGTTTAGGGCAGGCTGAATGTTCAGGCAGGCGGGCTTAGTGTCAGGGCAGGCAAGAGGTCAGAACCGCTAGGACTAGAAAAAACAGGCGCTCAGAAAAACACACTGGTAAGCTTGACAAGACGAACTGGCAACAGACAAACAGAGAACACAGGAATAGAACACTGGGAATAATGAACACTGGGAATAATGGGGAAGATGGGTGACACCAGGAGGGGGGTGGAGACAATCACAAAGACAGGTGAAACAGATCAGGGTGTGACAGGTTGAGAGAATACCAAGAATGTGCAAAGCTGCCATCAAGGCAAAGGGTGGCTATTTGAAGAGTCTAAAATATTAAGTATATTTAGATTTGTTTAACACTTTTTTGGTTACTACATGATTCCATATGTGTTATTTCATTGTGTTGATGTCTTCACTATTATTATGCAATGTAGAAAATAGTTCAAATAAAGAAAAACCCTTGAATGAGTAGGTGTGTCCAAACTTTTGACTGGTACTGTATATGTACTGATGTATGCTTATATGTGTGGATACATATATAAGCATATATGGGCATATACTGTATTTTTTCACCATATATGCCTGTATAAAACATATAAGTAAAATACATATATAATTTGTTCTGTATGGGAGGCGAGGTTTATGACTTTGTGGCTTGGTAACTGGTGACAACCATGAGCTGGCGATCAACATTTCATAAGTGGGTAATATGACTTTAAATGATAGCAAAATTAATAATAATTAGCAGTGCTCCCTATAGGCTACTTTCAATGCATTTCTCTGCAAAAGGTAGGTAAACAGTTGAGAAAAAAAAAAAGGTGCATGCATAAACTGTGTTTGCTTGCGTATATCCTCCACTACACTACTGACTGTACTTCAGTGGAGGCTACTGAGGGGAGGACGGCTTATAGTAAAGTCTGGAACAGAGCTATTTTAATGGCATCAAACATGTGGAAACCATGTGTTTGATGTATTTGATACCATTCCACTGATTCCGCTCCAATCATTACCACGTGCCCCTCCTCCCCAATTAAGGTGCCACCAACCTCCTGTGCTGTACTTGTTTAGCAGCGTATGGTAACCACATTAAGAGGTATTCATAGTCGGCAAACAGTTGTTACTAAATCGGCATTCCTTACATCAGCGAGCAGTGCACAAGAAAGTATTACATTGAGTTGTTAGATGCTACCACCCCCTCCCCAAATAAAAAGAAAACATGGATATTGTTTGCACGCACACGCTCCTTTCTACTTCTTCTCTGTGGCAGCACGGCGCCCATATTTGAGAGGATATTTAGGCAACAGGTGTGAAACACAGACAGGGGTGTGTGCAAAGCAAAAACATGCCATAGAATCCATGTTTGATTTTGATTTGGAGAGGGGGATACCTTCATTCATGGGAAAAGTGTCGCTAACAGTACAGTCATTAAAAAATAAATGCTTGTGTCTTTTTAAGGCTTCATCAATTATTGAATTTATCAATCAACCAATCTATCCATCCATCAACCATTTATAGGATAAGTTTCCTTCGTGGTTCTAGTATCTGTCAAGTCTTTTGAGATCAGTGGTGTTGACATAAATTAGATAAGGGATTGTCTGGAGTGTGGAGGCTCTGTATACTGCACAGTTAGTATAGTTAGTATAGTATATATTTAAGCAATAATGCCTGAGGGGATGTGGTATATAGCCAATATACCATGGTTGAGGGCTGTTCTTAAACACGACGCAATGCTGAGTGCCTTGACACAGCCCTTAGCCGTGGTATATTGGACATATATCACAAACCTCCGATGTTCCTTATTGCTATTATAAACTGGTTACCAACTTAATTAGAGCAGTAAAAATACATGTTTTTTATACCCATGGTATATGGTCTGATATACCATGGCTGTCAGCCAATCAGCTTCAGGGCTCGAACCACTCAGTTTATAATATACTGTATAGTTTAAGTTAGCATAGTATAATGTTACCGAATTGCCTTCCTATACTGTAGCCGTTTCAATCATAATTGTACCTCCAAATACCCATCTCAAGGTGTCACTCAAGAACCACCAATTCTGGTTTCTGCAATCAAGCTATCGGCATAGTTTCCTGTCCTCTCATCACCTAACCCCCATTAGGTTACCACTGATGGGTGAAGGTGGGTGACTATAAAGGTTGTTTCTATTGTTTAACAAGTCAAATCTTTGTCAAATCCTCTCTGATAAAAGCAGACAAGGAAAGGACGCCTTCTATCGGGATATGATATCAACCTGTTTCAATTTAATCTAACTTTAATCAAAGAGCATTTACACTTCTCAATATATTTCACACACAAAAAAATGTACTAAAGGGAAATAAAACATAGATGAATAACAAAAGGAGTGAAAAACTAAGAGCACATGAAATCAGAGGCCATGCTGATCACAGTTGTAGTTCCTCGTCATCTCCAGCAGATGTTGCTCAACAACCAACGATTCTCAAAAATTTCAACCCACTTCTTCCACCAAACCCGAGCGTGAAGAAGACAGGTGCCATTTGGGAATTGGGACAGAACAAGCCCGTGTGTGTTTCCATCTGAGTGCATCGCTCTTACCCTCTCAGTAGCCTACTAGTGTGTGTGCGTGTCTCAGTGTGTGTTGTCACTGTCCTCCAACCTACTCCCAGCTCAGCATGGCCAGATTTACACAGAGTGAAAGCAGAAGGCATCAGCAGCAGCATCATCCCCAGCCGCCTCATCCCGCCCCCGTCAACCTGCTTCTACAGCAGCCGCTCTTACTTATCGCTCATCAGCATCAGCTCGATCACAGCCCTGTTCCGAAGCCCATGAACGGACCCGAAACCGTCTCCATGCACACGGACAGCGGCGCCATGAAAGACCAGGACGCCATCAAGCTCTTCATTGGACAGATACCGCGGAACCTCGAGGAAAAAGACCTGAAACCTCTCTTTGAGCAGTTTGGGAAAATCCACGAATTGTCTGTTCTGAAGGACCGATACACAGGCATGCATAAAGGTAGCGTTTATGTCGCATTCCCACACAGATGGTCTTTACGTTGTAATTAGGTTACTGTATTATTACGATGTAATTATCATCTGTATGAAACGCAATAGTCATTCCATTTTTGTTCCTTTTTGTGATAGATTGTCTCTCATCATCTATTCTCTCTTTTGATGTCTGTAATGCAATAGTGTGTTAGTCTACGCACCTTGTACTGAAAAGCCCATATGACTTGCAGAATAAGGTTGCATATAGTCTTAACATTATTACTGTAATTTCCCCATAATAATAGCATAACTGATTTATTTGGGGTTCTTCTCATCTCGACAGATTCTCTCTTTTAGTGCGTAGGAGTAGCATGATCATGTGAGTTCATATAAGTCAAATGCAAGTTGGTCTCACAGCTAAAGGCTCGTCACACTTCCCAACACTTTTTTTCTTGCCCTAATTATTACACGCCAATGTTTGTTTGCGCCAGCTGAGCGCATAACATAGTGTTTTTCCCCGCGCCACCGCAGTGTCATGATGCAAACAAAAATAGGGATTATTTGTCAGAAAATCGAAACGTATATTTTACCACCGTCACGTCTATACATCACATTGCATAGGCAACGCATACACAATCAACAGGGTTTAGGCCAGTATTGCCAAGTGAGTGTGTCTGTGTGTGTGTCTGTGTGTGTGTGTGTGTGTGTGTGTGTGTGTGTGAGAGAGAGAGAGAAAGAGAGAGAGAGAGAGAGGGGGGGGGGGGGGGGGCTTGTGTGAGCAAGCTGCATTCATGTGTGTGTCTGTGTGTGTGTGACTAACCCTTGTTGGTCTGTTTTGATTGACAGGATGTGCGTTTCTCACCTACTGTGCCAGGGAGTCTGCCATCAAAGCCCAGAATGCATTGCATGAGCAGAAAACCCTACCTGGGGTGAGTACTCCACCGCCTGAATGCTGCCAGGGTTTTATATGGAATGAGAAATGGTGTGAAAGCTTTTCCCCAAAGACATCTGTGAGTTGCCAATTCCTTTCGGATTGCGGAGAATAAGAAAGAGGATAGAGGAGAGTAAGAGAGCATGGAGTGAGAGAGAGAAAAGAGTGAGAGAGAGGGGAGGGGGAGTGAGAGAGAAAGAGAGAGTACTGTAAAACAACAGTGAACAGAGCCATGTAGACAGCTTCAGGCTGTTCACTCAGTGAGCCATGTATGGAGAGAGAGCGAGAGAGGGGGGGGGGATTGGGGAGGGTGAAAGGGAGAGGAGAGGGAAGGAACAACAGAGAGAGAGGAGAGTGAGAGGAGAGAAAGAGAGAGATAAATAGAGAGAGAGAAAGAGAGAGAGGAGAGAAAGAGAGAGAGAAAGAAATAGAGAGAGAGAAGGTTGGAGGGGAGGGATATGTGATGGTGAGGGATGAGAGAGAGATGAGGAGAGGTTGGAGGGGGAGGAATGAGATAGAGGGATGAGGAGAGGTTTGAGGGGAGGGATGACAGAGAGAGAGAGAGAGTGTGTGAGAGAAAGAGAGAGAGAGAGAGAGAGAGGGATGGGGAGAGGTTGGAGGGGAGGGATAAGAGAGGGATGAGGAGAGGTTGGAGGGGAGGGATGAGAGATGGGGAGAGGTTGGAGGGGAGGGATGAGAGAATGGGATGGATGGGGAGAGGTTGGAGGGGTGGGATAAGAGAGAGGGGGATGAGGAGAGGTTGGAGGGGAGGGATGAGAGACAGACAGGGATGAGGAGAGGTTGGAGGGGAGGGATGAGAGAGAGAGAGAGAGATGAGGAGAGTTTGGAGGGGAGGGATGAGAGATGGGGAGGGATGTGGAGAGGTTGGAGGATAGGGATGAGAGAATGGGAGGGATGGGGAGAGGTTGGAGGGGAGGGATGAGAGAATGGGAGGGATGGGGAGAGGTTGGAGAGGAGGGATGAGAGATGTGGAGGGATGGGGAGAGATTGGATGGGAGGGATGAGAGATGTGGAGGGATGGGGAGAGATTGGAAGGGAGGGATGAGAGATGTGGAGGGATGGGGATAAGTTGAACGGGAGGGATGTGAGATGGGGAGAGGTTGGAGGGGAGGGATGAGAGATGGGGAGGGAAGGGGAGAGGTTGAAGGGGAGGGATGTGAAATGGGGAGAGGTTAGAGGGGAGGGATGAGAGATGGGGAGGGAAGGGGAGAGGTTGAAGGGGAGGGATGTGAGATGGGGAGAGGTTGGAGGGGAGGGATGAGAGATGGGGAGGGAAGGGGAGAGGTTGGAGGGCAGGGATGAGAGATGGGGAGGGATGGATGGATGGAGAGAGATTTGAGGGGAGGGGTAAGAGAGAGGGCGGGATGGGGAGAAGTTGGAGGGGAGGGATGAGAGATGGGGAGGGATGGGAGAGGTTGGAGGGAAAGGATGAGAGAATGGGAGGGATTGGGAGAGGTTGGAGGGGAGGGATGAGAGATGGGGAGAGTTTGGAGGGGAGGGATGAGAGATGGGGAGGGATGGGGAGAGGTTGGAGGGAAGGGATGAGAGATGGGGAGGGATGGGAGAGGTTGGAGGGGAGGGATGAGAGAATGGGAGGGATGGGAGAGGTTGGACGGGAGGGATGAGAGATCTGGAGGGATGGGGAGAGATTGGATGGGAGGGATGAGAGATGTGGAGGGATGGGGAGAGATTGGAGAGGAGGGATGAGAGATATGGAGGGATGGGGAGAGGTTGGAGGGGAGGGATGAGATATGTGGAGGGATGGGGATAAGTTGGAGGGGAGGGATGAGAGATGTGGAGGGATGGGGAGAGGTTGGAGGGGAGGGATGTGAGATGGGGAGGGGTTGGATGGGAGGGATGGGAGATGGGGAGGGATAGATGGATGGGGAGAGATTGGAGGGGAGGGGTAATAGAGATGGTGGGATGGGGAGAAGTTGGAGGGGAGGGATGAGAGATGGGGAGGGATGGGGAGGGATGGGGAGATGTTGGATGGGAGGGATGAGAGATGGGGAGGAATGGGTGGATGGGGAGAGATTGGAGGGGAGGGGTAATAGAGATGGTGGGATGGGGAGAAGTTGGAGGAGAGGGATGAGAGATGGGGAGGGATGGGGAGATGTTGGATGGGAGGGATGAGAGATGGGGAGGAATGGGTGGATGGGGAGAGATTGGATGGGAGGGGTAATAGAGATGGTGGGATGGGGAGAAGTTGGAGGGGAGGGATGAGAGATGGGGAGGGATGGGGAGATGTTGGATGGGAGGGATGAGAGATGGGGAGGGATGGGGAGAGGTTGGAGGGCAGGGATGAGAGAGAGGGAGGGAATGGGAGAGGTTGGAGGGCAGGGATGAGATATGGGGAGGGATGAGGGGAGGTTGGAGGGCAGGGATGAGAGATGGGGAGGGATGGATGGATGGGGAGAGAATGGAGGGGAGGGATAAGAGAAAGGGAGGGATGGGGAGAGGTTGGAGAGGGGGGATGAGAGATGGGAAGGGATGGGAGAGGTTAGAGGGGAGGCATGAAAGATGGGGAGAGGTTGATGGGGAGGTATGAGAGATGGGGAGGGACGGGGAGAGAGAGAGATGGATGAGGAGAATTTGGAGGGGAGGGATGAGAGAGAGAGGGATGAGGAGTGGTTGCAGGGGAGGGATGAGAGAGAAAGAGAGAGAGGGATGGGGAGAGGTTGGAGGGGAGAGATGAGAGAGAGAGAGAGGGAGGGAGGGAGGGAGGGAGGGAGGGAGGGAGGGAGGGAGGAGAAGAGGTTGGAGGGGATGAGAGAGAGAGGGAGGGATGGTGAGAGGTTGGAGAGCACGGATGAGAGAGAGGGAGGGATGTGGAGAGGTTGGAGGGCAGGGATGGGGAGAGTTTGGGGGCAGGGATTAGAGATGGGGAGGGATGGGGAGAGGTTGAAGGTGAGGGAGGAGAGAGAGGGAGGGATGGGGAGAGGTTGGAGGGACAACAGGGTACATCTGTCTGGGGGGTGTTGGGCAGTGAGGGGTGTCTGATTGATGCCACAAACACACACAGGTATAGCGTATCACAGTGCATTTGTTTGGGAGTGTGTTTTGTGCAGCACTGCAAGCTTCAGTGACCTAGAATGTGCACGTACCGGATTGGATGGATATTCCTTTTGATGTGTGTGTGTGTGTGTGATTGCTGCCGTTGTGTATGTATTTGTGTGTATGTTGTGTATTTGCGCCTGCTTTGTATGGGTGCCCCTGTTGTTACTGCCTTTAATATATCTGCCTTTGTGTGTGTGTGTGTGTGTGTGTGTGTGTGTGTGTGTGTGTGTGTGTGTGTGTGTGTGTGTGTGTGTGTGTGTGCGTGCGTGCGTGCGTGCGTGCGTGCGTGCGTGCGTGCGTGCGTGCGTGCGTGCGTGCGTGCGTGCGTGCGTGCGTGTGGCTGTGCTTGTTGTAGGTCATTGCTGAGTGGCAGCAGTGTAGAGTGAAGCATACTGTTAGATAAAAGAATGTCATTCTACTCCTCTGCTTTCCAGCCCACTACCCATACAGATAGACAGAGAGCACAAAAGAGAGAGGGAGAGAGAGGGAGGGAGGGAAGGGGAGAAGAAAGGGTGGAGGCAGAGAGACATCCCACTCACTCACTCACAAAGCCTACTGTACTAGGTGGGAAGTTAGGTTGTGTCATATGAAATACTACAAAAGGGCCAACCCCCAAACGCAGCGTCAGATGACAAAATATAACAGCTTGCGCTTCTTACACCCACTAACCCATATTTAATTCCCTCCTGTCTCTCCCTGTCTTTCCCTCTCTCTCTCGCTCTCTCTCTCCCTGTCTCTCTTCCTCTTTCTGTCACGCCTTCTCTCTCTCCTTGTCTCTCTCTCTCCCCCTCTCTCTCTCTCTCTCTCTCTCTCTCTCTCTCTCTCTCTCTCTCCCTCTCTCTCTCTCTCTCTCTTGCGCTCTTTCTCTCTCCTTGTCTCTCTCTCTCTCTCTCTTGCGCTCTCTTTCTCTCTCTGTCGCTCTCTCAATTCAATTCCAAGGGTTTTATTGGCATATGTTTACATATGTTTACATTGCCAAAGTAAGTGAAATAGATAATAAACAAAAGTGAAACAGTAAACATTACACTCACAAAAGTTGCAAAGGAATAGAGACATTTCAAATGTCATATTTTGGTAATGTACAGTGTTGTAACGATGTGCAAATATACTGAACAAAAATTTAAGCGCAACGTGTAAAGTGTTGGTCCCATGTTGTATGAGCTAAAATAAAATATTACAGAAATGTTCCATAAGCACAAAAAAATATTTCTCTCAAATGTTGTGGACACATTTGTTTACATCCCTGTTAGTAAGCATTTCTCCTTTGTCTAGATAATCCATCTACCTGACAGGTGTGGCATTTCAAGAAGCTGATTAAACTCCATTATCATTACACAGGTGCACCTTGTGCTGGGGACAACAAAAGGCCACTAAAACGTGCAGTTTTCTCACACAGCACAATGCCACAGATGTCTCAAGTTTTGAGGGAAAACGCAATTACCATAAGCCGCCTCCAACATCGTTAAAGATAATTTTGGCAGCACGTCCAACCGGCCTCACATCCGCAGACCACGTGTAAAAATGCCAGCCCAGGACCTCCACATCCGGCTACTTCATATGCGGGATCGTCTGACAACAGCCACCCAGACAGCAGATGAAACTGGGGAGTATTTCTGTATGTAATAAAGTCCCTTTGTGGGGAAAACCTCATTCTGATTGGCTGGGCCTGGCTCCCCAGTGGGTGGGCCTGGTTCCCAAGTGGGTGGGCCTATGCCCTGCCCAGTCATGTGAAATCGATAGATTAGGGCCTAATGAATTGATTTCAATAGACTGATTTCTTTATATCAACAGCAACTCAGTAAAATCGTTGAAATTGTTGCATGTTGCATTTACATTTTTGTTCAGTATAGTTAAAATACAAATTGGAAAATAAATTAACATAAATATGGGTTGTAATTTGCAATGGTATTTGTTGTTCACTGGTTGCCCTTTTCTTGTGGCAACAGGTCACTCATCTTGCTGCTGGGATTTCACCCAATAGATATGGGAGTTTATTTGTGGGTCTGTGTAATCTGAGGGAATATGTGTCTCTAATATGGTCATACATTTGGCAGGAGGTTAAGACATGCAGCTCAGTTTCCACCTCATTTTGTGGGCAGTGTGCACATAGTGAAAGCTTCCATAATTTTTTTGTCAGTCACAATGCTAAGGTATTCTGCCACTGTGTACTCTCTGTGTAGGGCCAATAGCATTCATGTTTGCTATGTTTTTTGTAAATTCTTTCCAATGTGTTTATAATTATATTTTTGTTTTCTCATGATTTGGTTGGGTGGGGTCTGTGTTTGTGAACAGAGCCCCAGGACCATTTTGCTTAGGGGACTCGTCTCTAGGTTCATCTCTCTGTAGGTGATGGCTCTGTTATGGAAGGTTTGGGAATCGCTTCCTTTTAGGTGGTTGTAGAATTTAACGGCTCTTTTCTGGATTTTGATAATTGCCGGTATCGGCCTAATTCTGCTCTGCACGCATTATTTGGTGTTTTACATTGTACACTGAGGATATTTTTGCAGAATTCTGCATGCAGAGTCTCAATTTGGTGTTTGTCTCATTTTGTGAATTCTTGGTTGGTGAGCGGACCCCAGACCTCACAGCCATAAAGGGCAATGGGTCCTATGACTGATTCAAGTATTTTTAGCCAGATCATAATTGGTATGTTGAATTTTAAGTTCCTTTTGATGGCATAGAAGGCCCTTCTTGCCTTGTCTCTCAGATCATTCACAGCTTTGTGGAAGTTACCTGTGGCGCTGATGTTTAGGCCAAGGTATGTATAGTTTTTTATGTGCTCTAAGGCAACAGTGTCTAGATGGAATTTGTATTTGTGGTCCTGGCAACTGGACATTTTTTGGAACACCATTATTTTGTCTTACTGAGATTTACCTTCAGGGCCCAGGTCTGACAGAATCTGTGCAGAATATCAAGGTGCTGCTGTAGGCCCTCCTTGGTTGGGGACAGAAGCACCAGATCATTAGCAAACAGTAGACATTTGACTTCAGATTCTAGTAGGGTGAGGCCGGGTTCTGCAGACTGTTCTAGTGCCCTAGCCAATTCATTTATATATATGTTGAAGAGGGTGGGGCTTAACCTGTATCCCTGTCTCACCCGCTGTCCCTGTGGAAAGAAATTTGTGTTTTTTTGCATATTTTAACAGAACACTTGATGTTTGTGTACATGGATTTTTCCCCCAACACCACTTTCCATCAATTTGTATAGTGACCCTCATGCCAAATTGAGTCGAAAGCTTTTTTGAAATCAACAAAGCATGAGAAGACTTTGCCTTTGTTTTGGTTTGTTTGTTTTTCAATTTGGGTGTGCAGGGTAAATACATGGTTTGTTGTACGGTAATTTGGTAAAAAGCCAATTTGATTGACTGTGAACGCTCTAAAAGACTCTGGGTTGTGGTTAGTGATATAGTACTCTACAGTACTACTTCCAAGAGATGAGCTATAGGTGTTCCTACCGTAGGAGTCCCATTGAAACCTACCATTGACCATGTACATCCCAGCGTCCGACAGAGTTGTAGGAGTTGTGACCCATTTTTGTTGGTTATGTTGTCGTAGTTGTGTCTAAGGGGGCATATGGGGGAGGGAATGCTGTCACCTCCAGGTATGTGTTTGTCCCCCTGTGTGCTGAGGGTGTCAGGTTCTTGTTCAGTTCTGGCATTTAGGTCACCACAGACTAGTACATGTCCCTGGGCCTGGAAGTGGTTGATCTCCCCCTCTAGGATGGAGAAGCTGTCATCGTTAAAGTATGGGGATTCTATTGGGAGGATATAGGTAGCACACAGGAGGAAACTTTTCTCTGTTGAGATAATTTCCTTATTCATTTCTAGCCAGATGTAAAATGTTCCTGTTTTGACTAATTTAATGGAGTAGGTTAGGTCTGCTCTATACCAAATTAGCATACCCCCTGAGTCTCTTCCCTGTTTCACACCTGGTAGTTTGGTGGATGGGACTACCAGCTCTCTGTAACCTTTATACCATCTTTCATATAGGATGACAATGTCTGTATTTCCAATGTCTTTGATGATGTCTGGATTCCTGCTTTTTAAGCCAAAGGCAGATGACCTCAGACCTTGTATGTTCCAGGATGAGACAGTAAAAGCTTTGTGTTCCTAAGTGTCTAGTGTTGTTTTTGTGTGGTTTAGGCCCGGACCATCACAGTAGGTGTGAGGAGAGCATTTTGAGCATCTGATACATACCTCTTAGGTCACAGGATGGAGGTTGGGCCTGTTGCTCTGCTCACGGCCTGGGCATATGTCCTGCTGTAATGTTGAGGTCCTTGCATGGGGTGGGCAGAAGGGGCATAGGTCTGATATGGGGGGGCCTATATAGGGTGTGGGCAGGGTTTGTTTGGGGTGGTAACAGTTGGTTGGGGTGTGGTTGGTGATGCTGGGGGGGGGGGGGGGGGGGGGGGTCTTGCTGGTCTGGGCGGCATGTCTGTTGCTCTGTTGCTCCTGTGTGAGGAGCTGGGGCTACTGTTGAGGGTGACGTCCTTCAGGGTCCTGGCAAAAGTTGGGATTGCTGCCTTGTGGACCTGGTCTCTCTCTCTCTTTTTCTCACCCCACTCTTCCTCACAAATCCTAGCTCTCCTCTCTCTCTCTTTTTCTCACCCCACTCTTCCTCACAAATCCTAGCTCTCCTCTCTCTCTCTTTTTCTCACCCCACTCTTCCTCACAAATCCTAGCTCTCCTCTCTCTCTCTTTTTCTCACCCCACTCTTCCTCACAAATCCTAGCTCTCCTCTCTCTCTCTCTTTTTCTCACCCCACTCTTCCTCACAAATCCTAGCTCTCCTCTCTCTCTCTTTTTCTCACCCCACTCTTCCTCACAAATCCTAGCTCTTCTCTCTCTCTCTTTTCCCACCCCACTCTTCCTCACAAATCCTAGCTCTCCTCTCTCTCTCTCTTTTTCTCACCCCACTCTTCCTCACAAATCCTAGCTCTCCTCTCTCTCTCTTTTTCTCACCCCACTCTTCCTCACAAATCCTAGCTCTCCTCTCTCTCTCTTTTTCTCACCCCACTCTTCCTCACAAATCCTAGCTCTCCTCTCTCTCTCTTTTTCTCACCCCACTCTTCCTCACAAATCCTAGCTCTCCTCTCTCTCTCTCTTTTTCTCACCCCACTCTTCCTCACAAATCCTAGCTCTCCTCTCTCTCTCTTTTTCTCACCCCACTCTTCCTCACAAATCCTAGCTCTTCTCTCTCTCTCTTTTCCCACCCCACTCTTCCTCACAAATCCTAGCTCTCCTCTCTCTCTCTCTTTTTCTCACCCCACTCTTCCTCACAAATCCTAGCTCTCCTCTCTCTCTCTTTTTCTCACCCCACTCTTCCTCACAAATCCTAGCTCTCCTCTCTCTCTCTTTTTCTCACCCCACTCTTCCTCACAAATCCTAGCTCTCCTCTCTCTCTCTTTTTCTCACCCCACTCTTCCTCACAAATCCTAGCTCCTCTCTCTCTCTTTTTCTCACCCCACTCTTCCTCACAAATCCTAGCTCTCCTCTCTCTCTCTCTTTTTCTCACCCCACTCTTCCTCACAAATCCTAGCTCTCCTCTCTCTCTCTCTTTTTCTCACCCCACTCTTCCTCACAAATCCTAGCTCTCCTCTCTTTCACGTGTGTTTGTGTACGTGCGCGCGCACCTAGGAGGTTTTCACTTGTCTCTAATTGCCATTTCTCTTTCTCTCACATCCCTCTCTTTCTCTCTCATCCTTCTCTCCTTTCACTGGAGGAGTGACAGCTTCATCAGAGATAATTATCTGGTTGCACTGTGCAGCTGCATGCCTCTCTCCCTCTTTCATTCATCTACAATGTTGTAATTTAAAATTAATTAAGCTAAATAATATATTTGGTTGGGTGTAGGTTAGAAAAACAGACTGCCATTGAAACAAGTGTTTAGTGTGCGATTGACAACCACGTTTTACCAATGAAAAGATAGACCCAGGGGAGATATCATTACAAAAAGCATATTCAAAGCGGCAAATAAGGTTTTGTTGTGAAGATTAACACACACACACACACACACACACACACACACACACACACACACACACACACACACACACACACACACACACACACACACACACACACACACACACACACACACACACACACACACACACACAGGTTAATTTTAACAGTGTACGAACAGAAATTCTCAGTCTGTGTCTTATCCAGTGTTTGTGTATTGTTGACAGTTGTTACGTTATTTACAATCTATTGTGGACTGGGTTGTGAAATTTCTGCCTCACATTGATGGATTCACAACCTGGGCCAGGCCACCAGGCTATGGGAGAGCCAGCATGAGCGGTGTCACTGTGATTTACGCTCCCCTTGCAACTTGTGCGTCCATTAATCCGGTGTACGGAAACAGATTAGGCACTACTTAGTGTCACACATGGGATCGTTACTCTGACAGAATTGCTCTCAGAAGACACAGGTGATGAAACAGGGATATAGTGTGTGTGTGTGTGTGTGTGTGTGTGTGTGTGTGTGTGTGTGTGTGTGTGTGTGTGTGTGTGTGTGTGTGTGTGTGTGTGTGTGTGTGTGTGTGTGTGTGTGTGTGTGTGTGTGTGTGTGTGTGTGTGTGTGTGTGTGTGTGTGTGTGTGTGTGTGTTAATGTGTTCTGCCTCACAATCAGTCTCTGATACTCTACACTTTCACCGCACAGTAAGCTCATGATAAGAGCACAGCATTGGATATGATATGTACAGTTTGTCCAAACTCCATTTGAGTGCAGGGGACTTCACCTTCACTTCATTCTCTATATGTGCTCCAGATATCTGCATACTGTAGTTTATTGCATAGCACTACACATTCACAGCAATCCCAAGCCAATGCATTTAACAGCAGTGGGAGTCTGTTAGCAGCAAGTAGTAACCACACCACTGCCTCCCCCCCCTCTACATCCCCCTCTCCCTACCAGCTCACCCCTCCTCCTCCTCTTTCTCCTCCCCCCCACTACATCCCCCTCTCCTTACCAGTTCACCCCTCTCCTACACTTCCTCCTCCTCCTCCCCCCTCTACATCCCCCTCTCCCTACCAGCTCACCCCTCCTCCTCCTCTTTCTCCTCCCCCCACTACATCCCCCTCTCCCTACCAGCTCTCCCCTCTCCCCCACCACCTCCTCCTCCTCCCCCCTCTACATCCCCCTCTCCCTACCAGTTCACCCCTCTCCCACACCTCCTCCTCCTCCTCCCCCCTCTACATCCCCCTCTCCCTACCAGCTCACCCCTCCTCCTCCTCTTTCTCCTCCCCCCCACTACATCCCCCTCTCCCTACCAGTTCACCCCTCTCCCCCACCTCCTCCTCCCCCCACTACATCCCCCTCTCCCCACCAGCTAACTCCTCCTCCTCCTCCTCCTCTTTCTCCTCCCCCCCACTACATCCCCGTCTCCCTACCAGTTCACCCCTCTCCCACACCTCCCCCCCCCCCACCACATCCCCCTCTCCCTACCAGCTCACTCCTCCTCCTCCTCCTCCTCCCCCCACTACATCCCCCTCTCCCCACCAGCTCACTCCTCCTCCTCCTCCCCCTACTACACCCCCCACTCCCTACCAGCTCACTCCTCCTCCTCCTCCTCTTTCTCCCCCCCCCCCACTACATCCCCCTCTCCCTACCAGCACACTCCTCCTCCTCCTCCTCTTTCTCCTCCCCCCATTACATCCCCCTCTCCCTACCAGGTAGCTCCTCCTCCTCCTCCTCCTCCCCCCACTACATCCCCCTCTCCCCACCAGCTCACTCCTCCTCCTCCTCCCCCCCACTACATCCCCCTCTCCCTACAAGCTCACTCCTCCTCCTCCTCCTCCTCTTTCTCCTCCCCCCACTACACCCCCCTCTCCCCACCAGCTCACTCCTCCTCCTCCTCCTATTTCTCCTCCCCCCACTACATCCCCCTCTCCCCACCAGCTCACTCCTCCTCCTCCTCCCCCTACTACACCCCCCACTCCCTACCAGCTCACTCCTCCTCCTCCTCCTCTTTCTCCCCCACCCACTACATCCCCCTCTACCTACCAGCACACTCCTCCTCCTCCTCCCCTTTCTCCTCCCCCCATTACATCCCCCTCTCCCTACCAGGTAGCTCCTCCTCCTCCTCCTCCTCTTTCTCCTCCCCCCCACTACATCCCCGTCTCCCTACCAGTTCACCCCTCTCCCACACCTCTTCCTCCTCCCCCCCCCACCACATCCCCCTCTCCCTACCAGCTCACTCCTCCTCCTCCTCCTCCTCCTCCTCCACCCACTACATCCCCCTCTCCCCACCAGCTCACTCCTCCTCCTCCTCCTATTTCTCCTCCCCCCACTACATCCCCCTCTCCCCACCAGCTCACTCCTCCTCCTCCTCCCCCCAACTACATCCCCCTCTCCCTACAAGCTCACTCCTCCTCCTCCTCCTCCTCTTTCTCCTCCCCCCACTACATCCCCCTCTCCCCACCAGCTCACTCCTCCTCCTCCTCCTATTTCTCCTCCCCCCACTACATCCCCCTCTCCCCACCAGCTCACTCCTCCTCCTCCTCCCCCTACTACACCCCCCACTCTCTACCAGCTCACTCCTCCTCCTCCTCCTCTTTCTCCCCCCCCACTACATCCCCCTCTCCCTACCAGCTCACTCCTCCTCCTCCTCCTCTTTCTCCTCCCCCCCATTACATCCCCCTCTCCCTACCAGGTAGCTCCTCCTCCTCCTCCTCCTCTTTCTCCTCCCCCCCACTACATCCCCCTCTCCCCACCAGTTCACTCCTCCTCCTCCTCCTCCTCCTCCTCCTCCTCCTCCCCCCCACTACATCCCCCTCTCCCCACCAGCTCACTCCTCCTCCTCCTCCTCCTCCCCCCACTATATCCCCCTCTCCCTAACAGCTCACTCCTCCTCCTCTTTCTCCTCCCCCCACTACACCCCCCTCTCCCTACCAGCTCACCCCTCCTCCTCCTCCTCCTCTTTCTCCTCCCCCCCACTACATCCCCCTCTCCCTACCAGCTCATTCCTCCTCCGCCTCCTCTTTCTCCTCCCCCCACTACATCCCCCTCTCCCTACCAGCTAACTCCTCCTCCTCCTCCTCTTTCTCCTCCCCCATTACATCCCCCTCTCCCTACCAGCTCACTCCTCCTCCTCCTCCTCCTCTTTCTCCTCCCCCCCACTACATCCCCCTCTTCCCACCAGTTCACTCCTCCTCCTCCTCCTCTTTCTCCTCCCCCACTACACCCCCCTCTCCCTACCAGCTCACCCCTCCTCCTCCTCCTCCTCTTTCTCCTCCCCCCACTACATCCCCCTCTCCCTACCAGCTCACTCCTTCCTCCTTCTATCTCTCAATCTCTCACACAGCTGTCAGCTGTCAGTATTACAGGACCTTAATTGCCTGTTCAGAAGTCATTATGAAAGTGTGATATTCTCCTGAAATGAGAAATGGAAGGACAAGACACAAAGGCTGGTGGACACACACACACACACACACACACACACACACACACACACACACACACACACACACACACACACACACACACACACACACACACACACACACACACACACACACACACACACACATAGCCCTTCTGTGTTTAGTTCCTAATGAAGAGGGCTATGATGATTTTGGATGACACAGCAAAAAATATTCTGGCATCTGAAAAAGTGTGTGTGTGTGTGTGTGTGTGTGTGTGTGTGTGTGTGTGTGTGTGTGTGTGTGTGTGTGTGTGTGTGTGTGTGTGTGTGTGTGTGTGTGTGTGTGTGTGTGTGTGTGTGTGTGTGTGTGTGTGTGTGTGCGTGCTAGGGCTGCATGATTACAGTTTTTTTTACAATCACTTTGACTCTAATCTCATTCTTGGTACTTCATAGTACCAAAACATTCCCTCATCCAATGGCATATATCAATTGTCAATTCTAGATACTCCCATCTTAAATACACCCCCTCTTCTCCCCACTCCTGGACAAGCTCACTGAGGGGAGTGTGCCTCTAGGTCATTTACTAGGTCAAGAGAAGGGCAACATCAGAGGGGACATACAATGGTTCCAGACACTGCCATACTCCTCCCCCCAATGAGAAAAGGAGGGAGTGACTGGTGTACAGACATTGTGGAGACAACTAACTGGTTCCCCATTAATCACGCCATCCCTTCACATGGTTTACGAATAGTTACAGACACATTCCCATAAGAAGACAATGTTCCATTCTGTCCTCCTCCCCTTCTGATATTCTGTATAGCACCACATGGTTTAACAGATACATTCGCATATGAAGACAAGCCTGACCTCTCCCCTCTCTGGGCCCCAAGTGACTGAGCCCTAGCTAAGAAGGGAGAGATCCAACTGCTAACAGTATAGTCCAAAAGGAGACATTCTAATGACAAGTATCTCACATAAGCATATTATGAAAGTAAATAAAACATCTTATTTATCTATGTTACCCAACTAATTCTGATTCAGCTACGACACAACATAGGTTTCTTTGAATCAAAGCAAAAATAATTATTTACAAAAAATAAAAAAACTACAGTTAAACGTCAACTGCAGTGTACCTCACCTGGCTTAAGGTAAAAACTTGTTGAGATGGCACCGACAGAGATGGTCGCCTCGCTACGCTTTCTTAGGAAACTATGCAGTATTTTGTTTTTTTATGTATTATTTCTTACATTGTTACCCCAGGAAATCTAAAGTCTTATTACATACAGCCGGGAGGAACTATTGGATATAAGAGCAACGTCAACTTACCAACATTGCAACCAGGAATACGACTTTCCTGAAGCAGATCCTCTCTTCGGACCACCATCCAGGACAATGGATCTAATCCCAGCAGCTGACCCAAAACAACAGCGACTCAGAAGAGGCAGACTGAGCGGTCTTCTGGTCAGGCTCCGTAGACGGGCACATCGCTAGCCGCTCCCAAGTATACTACTCGCCAAGGTCCAGTCTCTTGACAACAAGGTAGATACAATTTCAGCGAGGGTTGCCTTCCAGAGAGACATCAGAGATTGAAACATTCTCTGTTTCACGGAACCATGGCTCTCTCAGAATATGTTGTCGGAATCGGTTCAGCCATCCGGCTTCTCCATGCATCGCGCCGACAGAGATAAACACCTCTCTGGGAAGAGGAAGGGAGGGGTGTATCCTTTATGATTAACAACTCTTGGTGTAATCATAACAACATACAGGAACTCAAGTCCTTCTGCTCACCTGACCTAGAATTCCTTGCAATCAAATGTTTGCCATTCTACCTACCAAGAGTATTCTTGTCAGTTATAGTCACAGCTGTGTACATCCCCCTCAAGCGAACAGCAAGACGGCCCTCAAGGAACTTCACTCGACTCTATGTAAACTGGAAACTATATATCCGGAGGCTGCATTTATTGTAGCTGGGGATTTTAACAAAGCAAATTTGATAACAGTGCTACCTAAAATTTATCAGCATATTTATTTTACGACACATAGGGCTAATACTCTCGAACACTGCTACTCTAACTTCCGCAATGCATACAAAGCCCTCCCTCGTTCTCCTTTCGGCAAATCCGACCACGACGCCATCTTGCTCGTCCCGGCTTATAGGCAGAAACTCAAACCGGTTGTACCAGTGACGTGAACAATTCAACGCTGGTCTGACCAATCAGAAGTCACACTCCAAGATTGTTTTGATCACTCATACTGGAAATGTTCTGATCAGCCTCAGAGGACAGAGGAGTGCGTTTATAAATAAGTGCATTGGAGACGTCGTACCCACTGTGACCATTAAAACCTACCCTAACCAGAAACCATGTGTCACGACTCCCAACGAAGGTGGCTCCCCTGCCTGTTCGGGCGGTGCTCGGCGGTCGTCGTCGCCGGTCTACTAGCCGCCACCGATCCCTTTTTCCTTTTCGTTTCGTTTTGTCTTATTGGTTGCTCCTGTTCCCTGTTTCGTTTCTTGATTTATGTCTATTTAAGCCTGTTAGGTCCGCCTAGGTTTGTGCGGGATTGTTACTCTGCTGGTTGTGGATGTGTTTTCGTGTTTGTTTTCTACGGACTGTTTGGTCCTGTGTTTGGGCTAGTCTGTTTTATGCGCCCAGTATTTTGGCGTGACCGTTTTGTGCCGGAGAATAAATAATGATTTACCGAACCCTCTGCTCTCTGCGCCTGACTCCAACCCACCACTCCTAGTAAACTCTGACACCATGGCTGGAAGGCATCATTCGCGTAAAATTGAAAGAGTTATCCACCGCATTTAACTATGGAAAGAGGTCTGGAATATGGCTGAATATAAACAGTGTAGTTATTAGCTCTGCAAGGCAATCAAACAAGCGAAATGCCGGTACAGGGACAAGGTCGAGTCTCAATTCAATGGCTCAGACACGAGACGTATGTGGCAGGGTCTACAGGAAATCAGACTACAAAAACAAAAACAGCCACGTCACGGATACCGACGTCAGCTTCCAGACAAACTAAACACCTTCTTTGCCCGCTTTAAGAATAATACAGTGCCACTGTCGCAGATTACTAACAAAGACTGCGTTCCCCCCTCTCCTTCTCTGTGGCTGACGTGAGTAAAACATTTAAACTTGTTAACCCTCGCAAGGCTGCTGGCCCAGACGGCATCCCTAGCCGCATCCTCAGAGCATGCGCAGACCAGCTGGCTGGTGTGCTCACAGACATATTTCATCTCTCCCTAACCCAGTCTGTTGTCCCCACATACTTCAATATGGCTACCATTGTTCCTGTATCCAAGAAAGCAAAGGAAACTGAACTAATCAAATGGCTACGCAGACTGTTTGCATTGTGTTCCCCCCCTAACCCCTCTTTTTACGCTCACTTAACTATACATTCATGTACATACTACCTCAATTGGGCCGACCAACCAGTGTTCCCGCACATTGGCTAACCGGGCTATCTGCATTGTGTTCCGCCACCCGTCACCCACCACCCGCCAACCCCTCTTTTACGCTACTGCTACTCTCTGTTCATCATATATGCATTGTCACTTTAACCATATCTACATGTACATACTACCTCAAACAGCCTGGCTAACCGGTGTCTGTATGTACCCTCGCTACTTTTATAGCCTCACTACTGTATATAGCCTGTTTTTTACTGTTGTTTTATTTCTTTACTTACCTTGTTCGCCTAACACCTTTTTTTGCACTATTGGTTCGTAAGCATTCCACTGTAAGTTCTACACATGTTGAATTCGGCGCACGTGACAAATAAACTTGGATTTGATTTGAACTAAAATGACTACCGCCCCGTAGTCATTTCACTTCTGTCACAATGAAGTGCTTTGAGATGCTAGTCAAGGATCATATCACCGCCACCTTACTGGCCACCCTAGACCCACTTCAGTTTGCATACCGCCCCAACAGGTCCACAGATGACGCAATCGCCATCACACTGCACACTGCCCTATCCCATCTGGACAAAAATAATACCTATGTTAGAATGCTGTTCATTGACTACAGCTCAGCATTCAACACCACAGTACCCTCCAAGCTCATCATCAAGCTGGAGGCCCTGGGTCTCAACCCCTCCCCGTGCAACTGGGTCCTGGACTTTCTGACAGGCCACCCCAGATGGTGAGGGTAGGAAACAACATCTCCACTTCGCTGACCCTCAAGCCCAGCCCTCTCCTGTACTCCCTCAGCCCTCTCCTGTACTCCCTCAGCCCTCTCCTGTACTCCCTCAGCCCTCTCCTGTACTCCCTCAGCCCCCTCCTGTACTCCCTCAGCCCCCTCCTGTACTCCCTCAGCCCTCTCCTGTACTCCCTCAGCCCCCTCCTGTACTCCCTCAGCCCTCTCCTGTACTCCCTCAGCCCTCTCCTGTACTCCCTCAGCCCTCTCCTGTACTCCCTCAGCCCTCTCCTGTACTCCCTCAGCCCCCTCCTGTACTCCCTCAGCCCCCTCCTGTACTCCCTCAGCCCTCTCCTGTACTCCCTCAGCCCTCTCCTGTACTCCCTCAGCCCCCTCCTGTACTCCCTCAGCCCCCTCCTGTACTCCCTCAGCCCCCTCCTGTACTCCCTCAGCCCCCCCCTGTACTCCCTCAGCCCCCTCCTGTACTCCCTCAGCCCCCTCCTGTACTCCCTCAGCCCCCTCCTGTACTCCCTCAGCCCTCTCCTGTACTCCCTCAGCCCTCTCCTGTACTCCCTCAGCCCCCTCCTGTACTCCCTCAGCCCTCTCCTGTACTCCCTCAGCCCTCTCCGGTACTCCCTCAGCCCCCTCCTGTACTCCCTCAGCCCCCTCCTGTACTCCCTCAGCCCCCTCCTGTACTCCCTCAGCCCTCTCCTGGAGTCCCTCAGCCCTCTCCTGTACTCCCTCAGCCCTCTCCTGTACTCCCTCAGCCCCCTCCTGTACTCCCTCAGCCCCCTCCTGTACTCCCTCAGCCCTCTCCTGTACTCCCTCAGCCCTCTCCTGTACTCCCTCAGCCCTCTCCTGTACTCCCCAGCCCTCTCCTGTACTCCCTCAGCCCTCTCCTGTACTCCCTCAGCCCCCTCCTGTACTCCCTCAGCCCTCTCCTGTACTCCCTCAGCCCCCTCCTGTACTCCCTCAGCCCTCTCCTGTACTCTCTCAGCCCTCTCCTGTACTCCCTCAGCCCTCTCCTGTACTCCCTCAGCCCTCTCCTGTACTCCCTCAGCCCTCTCCTGTACTCCCTCAGCCCTCTCCTGTACTCCCTCAGCCCTCTCCTGTACTCCCTCAGCCCTCTCCTGTACTCCCTCAGCCCTCTCCTGTACTCCCTCAGCCCCCTCCTGTACTCCCTCAGCCCTCTCCTGTACTCCCTCAGCCCTCTCCTGTACTCCCTCAGCCCTCTCCTGTACTCCCTCAGCCCTCTCCTGTACTCCCTCAGCCCTCTCCTGTACTCCCTCAGCCCCCTCCTGTACTCCCTCAGCCCTCTCCTGTACTCCCTCAGCCCTCTCCTGTACTCCCTCAGCCCTCTCCTGTACTCCCTCAGCCCTCTCCTGTACTCCCTCAGCCCTCTCCTGTACTCCCTCAGCCCCCTCCTGTACTCCCTCAGCCCTCTCCTGTACTCCCTCAGCCCCCTCCTGTACTCCCTCAGCCCTCTCCTGTACTCCCTCAGCCCCCTCCTGTACTCCCTCAGCCCTCTCCTGTACTCCCTCAGCCCTCTCCTGTACTCCCTCAGCCCTCTCCTGTACTCCCTCAGCCCTCTCCTGTACTCCCTCAGCCCTCTCCTGTACTCCCTCAGCCCCCTCCTGTACTCCCTCAGCCCTCTCCTGTACTCCCTCAGCCCTCTCCTGTTCTCCCTGTTCACCGACGACTGCGTGGCCATGCACGCCTCCAATCAGCAAGTTTACAGACGACACAACAGTAGTGGGCTTGATCACCAACAACGATGAGACAGCCTACAGGGAGGAGGTGAAGGCACTCAGTGTGTGGTGTCCGGAAAACAACCTCTCACTCAACGTCAACCAAACAGAGATGATTGTGGACTTCAGGAAACAGCAGAGGGATCACCCCCCTATCCACATCGAAGGGAGAGCAGTAGAGAAGGTGTAAAGTTTTACGTTCCTGGGCGTACACATCACAGACAAACTGAAATGGTCCACCCACTCTAACAGTGTTGAAGAAGGTGCAACAGCGCCTCTTCAACCTCAGGAGGCTGAAGAAATTTGGCCTGCCACCCATAACCCTGACAAACTTTTACAGATGCACAATTGAGAGCATTTTGTCTGGCTGTATCACAGCCTGGTACGGCAACTGCACCGCCCTCAACCGCAAGGCTCTCCAAGGGATGGTGCTGTCTGCACAACGCATCACCGGGGGCAAACTGCCTGCCCTCCATGACACGTACAGCACCCGATGTCACAGGAAGGACAAAAAGATCATCAAGGACAACAACCACCCGAGCCACTGCCTGTTCACACGTCTATCATCCAGAAGGCGAGGTCAGTACAGGTGCATCAAACTTGGGACAGAGAGATTGAAAAACAGCTTCCATCTCAAGGCCATCAGATGGTTAAATAGCCATCACTCACTCAGTGAGGCTGCCGCCTACACTGAGACCCAGTCACTGGACAATTTATTAAATGGATCACTAGTCACTTTAAACAATGTCACTTTAAATAATGCGACTTTAATAATGTTACATATCTTACATTACTCACATCACATGGATATACTCTATGCCGCTCGGCCATCGCTCATCCATATACTTATATGTACATATTCTCATTCACCCCTTTAGATTTGTGTGTATTAGGTAGTTGGTGGGGAATTGTTAGAATACTTGTTAGATTTGTGTGTATTAGGTTATTGTTGGGGAATTATTAGATTACTTGTTAGATTTGTGTGTATTGGGTAGTTGTTGGGGAATTGTTAGATTACTTGTGTGTGACCAATACAATTTGATTTGATTTGAAAAGCTAAACAAAGGATTGATTACTGTACTTTTATATTTCCATCAACCCTGTCTTGTGGATTTGGCCACAGGTTCTCATCCACATCACAATGGATGCTTTCATTAGCCAAACATCTTGGGAAGAATCTTCGGGCATGGTGAATCCAGGCCTGACACTGGTCTGCCGTGATGTCATTGCATGCGACATCCATGGCCTGGAGAAGGGTGGCTTGTTTGTGAGGGCGCCTATCATATACCTTCCACCTCCATGTGGAGAAAAATTCCTCAGTCGGGTTAAGGAAAGGAGAGTATGGGGGTAAGTACAGGGTGGTAAATTGTGGATGGGCCTGATACCATGCTTGCACCATTTGAGCATGGTGGAACCTGACATTATCCCACACAATGCCATAGGTCACGTCATTAGACCTGATTTAGCTCATCAAGGAAGGTTACAAGGAGAGCTGCATTATATGATCCAATACGAGGTCTGCGTCCCACCACACCATCTTCCAATATAGCCACACACATGGTGATGTTGGCCCCACATTGTCCAGGTACTTGTATGGTTGCTCGCTGTCCAATGAAATTCCGACCTCTCCTCCTTGTCTTGGCCAGGTTGAAGCCTGCCGCGTTCAAAAAGAGGAATTTGTGATGGTTTTCATCAGCATCCAGCTCCATCACCCTCTAAAAATACATTTTGGAAAGAGAATTACTGATTACAATTATGTAGAATTTTACAGCACAGGCATCTTGAAACTGAACATACCTGAACATACTCAGTCCTCAGTTGCTTCACTCTGTCTGCATTTCTTTCAAAAGGCACACGGTATAGCTGTTTTAGAGACACCTGGTGCCTTTTCAGCATGCGTGCAATAGTCGGCAAACTTATGGCTTCCACATTGTTGAACATTTCGTCATTGTCCAATATGTGTTGTAGAATTTCTGTAAGGCAAATATAATTTCTAGCCTGAACCAAATTGACCACAGCCCGCTCTTGTTGGTCAGTCAGAATTTTGCCTCTGCCTCCCCTATTTGGCCTAGTCTCAATTCTGCAGGGAAAATTACAGTAAGAACACATTTAGTCACATCACCTACTCTGTGGTACACATTGGCATGCAGTATACAGTCATTTGACAATTGAGAGTAGCCTAATGTTTAGTGCATGCTGAAGACTTACCAGTTCTCATTGCGGAAAGTTCTGATGATTGAGGCCATGGTTGATCTTCTGAGGTTTGGTTGAATCATTGTACCTGCCTCAGTCATTGTCATGTCATGATTTATGACATGGTCTACAACTATTGCTCGGATTTCATTGGACACTCTTTGCTGTTGCTGCCACTGTCTTGGTCCGTGGCCTTGTCCTCTACCACGTTCCCCCACACCTCTCAAACCAGGCCCACGACCACCTCTCAGAAGGGGTCCCCTGCCATTCCTTTGACCACTGCGTATTCCTTGTCTTCCTCCTCCCACTGCTTGACCTCTATTGTGACCTGGATCACCTGCCGACTCCATGTTATTATTATATTGTTGTAGGTGGATACCACTCATTTCACTATATACTCGTACCACAATGTGAACTCAATCATCAGTAACGAGTTGGCAGTATTGGAAAAGCAATTACAAGGGCCTGCATACATACACTCACCAGCCACATTATTAGGTACACCTGCATGTTAACGCAAATAGCCTGCTCTTTCGAACAGCTGATCATGTGGCTGCCTGCAACTCAATATATAAAGTATATACTGTAGAGTAGAGAGCTTTATTTGTTGTTCGACCAAACATTAGAACGGCAAGATGCGTAATCTAAGCAACTTTGACCGTGGTATGATTGTTGATGCCACACATGGTGATTCCAGCATCTCAGAAACAGCTGCCCTCCTGGGATTGTTACTCACTACAGTCTCTAGAGTTTACAGAGAATGGTGTGATAAACAAAACACATTCAGTGAGCGGCAGTTCTGTGGGCAAAAACACCTTGTAAATAAGAGGGGTCAGGGGAGACTGTCCAGACTCATTCAAGCTAACAGAAAGGCCACACATGGTGTGCAGAAGGGCATCTCTTTATGTACAACACCGTGAATAATTCAGGCTGTTGTGGAGGCAAAAGGGGGTCCTACCCAGTACTAAATAGGTGTACCTAATAAAGTGTACAGTAATGTCAAATCTGAAAACATGGTCTGGAAAAGTGGTACATGGAACCATAGAAACAGTGTCTGATAAAGAATGATGATGAAATATTACATCCATAGATAATGTAGTCCAATTGATTCAAGTTCCACAGTAATTGGGTCAATGGATCTCATTATCCTGAAACTTTCATGATATTTGTGGCGGCAGGTAGCCTAGTGGTTAGAGCATTGGACTAGGTAAAAAGTCGTTCTTCCCCTGAACAAGGCAGTTTAACCCACTGTTCCTAGGCCGTCATTGTAAATAAGAATTTGTTCTTAACTGATTTGCCTAGTTAAATAAAATTAACATGGAATGTTGTTTGTCAGTTTCCATAAAAGTATGCCTTAAGAGTAATGCAACAGTTACTATCATTTTGAGCAGTTGTATCAATTGATAGTTAGATCATTGTAATGAAATGAATAGACAGTCATCTCAGATGCAATGTGTGAATTGCATTTTGAAATGGTAATACTTTGATGTTAAGTTGTGTCATTTTGAACAGGTGATTTTAGTTAAATGAACAAATTATCAGAGCTTTATGTGTACTGTATCCAAGCAATTGGAAAAAGTATTAGAGTTTTGAAGAATTTGCATTTTAATCATCGGTTGTGAGTTTTGTGTCTAGAGTTTTGAAAAATGACATCAAGGTTCTGAAATTTGTGCCAAAGTCATTGTAAAAAACTATAATTGAATTCAGATCTAAATTGTGATATTGACATGCAATATCCATATCGCAAGAGGCTGTGATTTTTTCCTTTCTTTGACACTCCGTTAATACAACAAAAACTAGACCACAGTACCTACTCCATGAGATGCGCTAGACTCCTTCATTCACTCTCTACATGCACAGAGGATGCTGACCAATCACAAGCGGGCTCGCTAACTCTCTGCATGGCGTGAACATTCTGGCCAATCGCCAGCGTCCCTGCTTAGAGCGTGCAGTTAGATGCTGGTGAGGAGAGAAAGGGCTTTACCTAAGACAGTACAGTAGGAGGAACTCTGGGGCTTTACCTCAGTGTGTCGGAAACGTGAGGGCTGCTAGTGCCAATGAAAACGTCCATTTGGTGTCAAGGAAGGATTTTCAGTGGTGTGGCAGTTGTTCGGCTACAACCGAACCGATGTCAACCAAATGCAAGTGTTGTGCAAAAGGTGCCTCAGAGTTGTGGCGACAACAAGGGGCAATACGACAAATGTATTCAACCATTTGAAGAACAACCGACAGCAGAAAAGCCCCTCGGCCACAACCGGCCATCTACGTTAAACAGGCATTGATTGCCCATGCGTTTTCAAGTGTAACGCCCTACGAAGACACATCCCATGCGTTTTCAAGTGTAACGCCCTACGAAGACACATCCCATGCGTTTTCAAGTGTAACGCCCTACGAAGACACATCCCATGCGTTTTCAAGTGTAACGCCCTACGAAGACACATCCCATGCGTTTTCAAGTGTAACGCCCTACGAAGACACATCCCATGCGTTTTCAAGTGTAACGCCCTACGAAGACACATCCCATGCGTTTTCAAGTGTAACGCCCTACGAAGACACATCCCATGCGTTTTCAAGTGTAACGCCCTACGAAGACACATCCCATGCGTTTTCAAGTGTAACGCCCTACGAAGACACATCCCATGCGTTTTCAAGTGTAACGCCCTACGAAGACACATCCCATGCGTTTTCAAGTGTAACGCCCTACGAAGACACATCCCATGCGTTTTCAAGTGTAACGCCCTACGAAGACACATCCCATGCGTTTTCAAGTGTAACGCCCTACGAAGACACATCCCATGCGTTTTCAAGTGTAACGCCCTACGAAGACACATCCTGCAGACACAGAAATCCCAGAGGCTATCAGCTATCACAAAGCCAAAGACATGGTTCCTATTTACACTGTCAGCAAAGTCAGCTTCAACAAGATGATAAATAAGCTGGTTGGGAGATACAGATTCCATCTCGCACATATCTCTCCCAAGTCGCCATCCCAAAACTGTAAAACACAATTAGTTGAAACATGTCGTGTTGAGACAGCAAAGTTTTGCAATGTGTTGCAACAGAGGACAGACTATTTTTACGCGCTTCAGCATTCTGCGGTCTCGTTCTGTGAGCTTGTGTGGCCTACCACTTCGCGACTGAGCCGTTGTTGCTCCTAGACGTTAACACATCACAATAACAGCACTTAGAGTTAACCGGGGCAGCTCTAGCAGGGCAGACATTATACGAACTGTCTTGTTGGAAAGGTGGCATCCTATGACGGTGCCACGTTAATAGTCACTGAGCTCTTCAGTAAGGCCGTTCTACTGCCAATGTTTGTATATGAAGATTGCATGTGTGCTCGATTTTGTGGCTGAAATTGCCGAATCCACTAATTTGAAGGGGTGTCCACATACTTTTGTATATATAGTGTATGTTTGTTCATATGTAGGTGTAATAATCCTATTTTATCATATGTACTGTATAACAATGTTGTAAAATATTAGTTTAATTTGGTTTTGTATTCAGTTAGCACAGTATGTATTAATTCATATGACCTGATGTTAGAAGTGATGTTCTGTACCCTGACAGCTGTTGTTACCAAGTCTGACGGAATTACCAAGTTTTCACCCAAGTGTTTGAAATTCGTAATTCATAATTGCAGTTGCAGTATCTGTCCCAGCCCTAGTGTGTGTGTGTGTCCCCGGTGTGTGCATGTGTGTCCCCGGTGTGTGCATGTGTGTGTTCGGTGTG
The DNA here is from genome assembly GCF_045679555.1 of Salvelinus alpinus. Lineage (NCBI taxonomy): Eukaryota > Metazoa > Chordata > Actinopteri > Salmoniformes > Salmonidae > Salvelinus > Salvelinus alpinus. The sequence continues at coordinate 16,115,562 of NC_092108.1, read as the reverse complement.
TGTATCCTGTGTGTGCATGTGTGTGTCCGGTGTGCCCAGTGTGTGTATGTGTGTTGGATGTGACAGAGCCACTCCCCCCTCATGTTGATGGCCATGACCTTCTCTGTCACTAGTCCCCCCCCCCCCTCTCTCTCTCTCTTTCACTTTCACTTTCTCTCTCTCTCTCTCTCTCTCTCTCTCTCTCTCTCTCTCTCTCTCTCTCTCTCTCTCTCTCTCTCTCTCTCTCTCTCTCTCTCTCTCTCTCTCTCTCTCTCTCCCTCTATTTCTCTCTCTCGTTCTCTCTCTCTGTCTCTGTCTCTGTCTCTGTCTCTGTCTCTGTCTCTGTCTCTGTCTCTGTCTTAGTCTGTATCTGTCACTTTCCAAGAACACATTAATACTTTGTAGCTGTACACACACACACACGTACACAGGGCCGGATTACCAAACGGGCACGCAAGGCACGTGTACCGAGGTCCTCTACCTCCAGGGGTCCCCCAACCCAGGAAATTGTTTAGAATTGCAGGAAATTAGCTTTAAAACGGCAAAATGTTCTCTCACCCTCATGGCCAAAATGTGTAGAATAGCAGGACATTAGCTTTAAAACGGCAAAATGTTCTCTCACCCTCATGGCCAAAATGTGTAGAATAGCAGGACATTTGCTTTAAAACGGCAAAATGTTCTCTCACCCTCATGGCCAAAATGTGTAGAAAAGCAGGACATTAGCTTTAAAACGGCAAAATGTTCTCTCACCCTCATGGCCAAAATGTGTAGAATAGCAGGACATTTGCTTTAAAAATGATACATTTCCGCTCAGTCTCATGGAAAATTGTGAACAAAATCATGAGGTGAGCAATGAAACAGAAGAAAAAAATCTCTGCTCCATTCCAAAAAGTGTAGAATTGCAGGAAATTAGCAACATTATTCTCTTAGCCTCATGACAAAAATGTGTAGAAAAGCATTATAAAACAGAATATTTTTCTCTCTGTACCACGGCAAAATGTGTTGAAGTGGAGTAAGTTAGCTGATTTCACCCCCCCCCAAAAGTCAGTATGTCTGGCCCTGCATAAACACACACTTAAACACAGGCATGTTTACTGTGTCTATCTACTCTATTTATTTTGGTGAGAGCATGTTATCTTGCTAGGAGAAAGGTTCTCTGAAGTCCTGCAGCAGCAGCAGACCCATCGCTGGAAGAATCAGTCCACATCTATTATTTAACTAAGTTAAATTTGAAATATTAAGGTCCCAAAGGGCTGTAGATCAGCTTCACAACAACTGGGTTTGCAGTAGGCTGCTCACAGTTAAACACACAGCTAATACATGAAGCCCATGATGCAGACAACAAACAACTTGTTGTCTGCATCATGGGTACAGGGTTTACTGCAAATACGTTTAATTCACATATCTGTTTTTGCATGTGATTTTCATTTGTTTTAGTTAGTGTCACAGTATTGCTTCCATCCCTGCTAGCCATTTCACACCTGTTACGTTAGCAACAGCTACTCTTTTGGGGAGTCTACTTTACACACAGAAGACGATACAAAGTGTGTGTGAGTTTGTGTGATGTTCATGTGTGTGTGCATGTGTGTGTCGTAGGCTAGTTGGTATCTAAGGGCTGTGCTGTCTGTAGGTCTACAGTGTAATGTGTGTATGTCATGTGTGTGTGTGTAATGTGTTTGTGTAATGTGTGTGTGTGTGTGTGTAATGTGTGTGTGTATGCTTCCACACTACTGTCTCCATTTGCTTTGGCTCAGAGCTGTCTCTCCATATCACAGCTGGGCATGTTCTTATGGCAGAGATGCCTGACTGGAGAATCTCTTTTGGCAGCCGTGTCATTCTCATGCCAACATACACACACACCTACCAAGCAAGTGTTTTCTCATGCACACAAACAAGCTCTCGCCCACACAGAGACACATTCACACAGTCACACAAACACTCTCTCTCAGTAAACAGACAGGCCTCTCTCCTCACCCCCACAGCTCTCTCCTCATCCTCGCAGCTCTTTCCTCACCCCCGCAGCTCTCTCCTCACAGTTCTCTCCTCACCCTCACAGCTCTCACCTCACCCTCACAGCTCTCTTCTCACCATCACAGCTCTCTCCTCACCCCCACAGCTCTTTCCTCACCCTCACAGCTCTCTCCTCACCCTCACAGCTCTCTCTTCACTCTCACAGCTCTCTGCTCACCCACACAGCTCTCTCCTCACAGCTCTCTCCTCACCCTCAAAGCTCTCTGCTCACCCACACAGCTCTCTCATCACCCTCACAGCTCTCTCCTCACCCTCACAGCTCTCTGCTCACCCTCACAGCTCTCTCCTCCCTCTCACATAACTTTCACTTTGCCCTCAAAGCTCTTACCTCACCCTCACTGATGTCTCCTCACCCTGACAGTGTTCTGTATGAATATAAACAACATAGCTAACCCTACTTCACTTCCTGTGACTATAACTAGGAAGAGGAACATGGTCGTGTGTGATTTAACAGTGTGAAAGAACAAACAGAACACACTCAACAGGGAAACCTCCATCGCCTGGGGTCCTCCTCCATTTTGCTACATCAACATATTCTCCATACTCAGTTCCATATGTATGAATCTGAGATACGTTAGGGGGAGTTGCTTCATATTGGGGTAATGATTGGTCCCTACCAATCTAGTGGAAGATTAGAGGCTTGAATGAAAGAGAGAAGTAAACAGAAAGGATGATAGAGAGAAGCAGGTAGATAGGAGATGGGGAAGAAGCAGAGTGATGGTTAATAGAGATACGTAGAGGAATGGAGGTATAGCAATGGAACGATCCACTAAAAAGATAGAGGGAGGAATGAAAGAATTGGAAGAGGTAAGGATAGAGAAAAAATCAAATAGTACAAAAAGAGAAGAAGAGGGTGGGTGGGGGTAGATAGCTACTCCCCACACCTCCAAGCTACTCCCTTCTTTCCTCTCTCCCTTCCTCCGTGCCTCCCTACCACTCATAACCGTAGCGTGAAATGACCCCCTGCCTCCTAATAACGCTGTACAGAGCAATCAATAGCACCTCCGCAGTGGAACAAGTTAAAGTCTCAGTACACATGAACGAAGGCAGCTGGTATTGTCATGGCTGACCTTCTCAGGCGTGGGTCACCTATTGATTATACCAGCAAGGAGGATACACACCCACACACTGATTTATACTGCTACATACAGGGTGAAGGGCTGTGTCTAAACGGTACCCTATTGCCCATATAGTAGTGAACTACGCAGAGCCTTATGTGGGATGTTGCTGCTCAGAGACTGGTGTTGTGCTCATTGTGCTGTATTTTACTCAGTGAGTTTAAAGATTCAATTTGTAACATTACAATTGTGAAGAGTGTCTGTGTTATCTCCACACTACGAGATTACCCACCTCTCTCCTTCTCTTTCTGTCTCATTCCTCGTACTCTGCTCTCTCTCTCTCTCTCTCTCTCTCTCTCTCTCTCTCTCTCTCTCTCTCTCTCTCGCTCTCTCTCTCTCTATCCCTCTCTCTCTCGCTCTCGCTCCCTCTCACTCTGCTCTCTCTCTCCTCTCACTCTGCTCTCTCTCCCTCTCTCTCTCTCTCCCTCCCCCCTCTCTCTCTCTCTCTCCCGCTCTCTCACTCGCTCACTCTCTCTCTCTCTCTCCCTCTCCCTCTCCCGCTCTCTCTCTCTCTGCAGATGACTCGTCCCATCCAAGTGAAACCAGCTGACAGTGAGTGTCGTGGAGGTACTTATCTTTTATTTTCACTATCTCTCTCGTTCTCTGTTATAAGATGAGCTCCCATTTCCGTCTCTGTCCCTTTCATGTTCCATCTTTGTAGCTTATTCTTATTCTTACTCCTTCTCTTTCTCATTCTAGCCTGGCATTGGAATTCCTATGAATGTGTGTGTGTGTGTGTGTGTGTGTGTGTGTGTGTGTGTGTGTGTGTGTGTGTGTGTGTGTGTGTGTGTGTGTGTGTGTGTGTGTGTGTGTGTGTGTGTGTGTGTGTGTGTGTGTGTGTGCGTGCGTGCGTGCGTGCGTGCGTGCGTGCGTGCGTGTATTGTCAGGAGGCAGGGTGTAAATGTTTTCTAACCCAGTCCACCACATCAGCTGATAATAGTGTCTCTGTCTCTGCTGTTCTTGGCCCCTGCCCAACAGTCGATTTTCTGCCCCAGTTTCCCTTACACCAGGCCTCTCTTCTGTTCAGTGTGTGCATGTGTGTGTATATAGAAAAAAAAAGAAATATAGCCAAACATACAGTACACTTTGTCATATACCTCTCTCTGTAATCTCGCCGTGAATTGTACATATTCGTTATAAAGAAACCACCACAGGGATGTTGTTGACATATAGAATGGTCCTGCTGCAGTCATTAGTGGTCTCTGTGGATGGCCTGGCACTTTATTACAGCCATAAAACAAACCCTCATTTTCTACTCCTATTGATTCCTGTCTCTGTTCTGTGTTCACCCCCACCACACAATGATATGTAGTCCAGGCCCTGTATCTATTCACAAAGTGTCTCAGCATGGGAGTGCTGATCGAGACACTCTGTGAATACGGGCCCTGGAGTGAATGGAACACATTTTCTATGCTAACCTGGTTCAGATCTGCATCTGTATATTCATACGTATGGCATAACAAAGACAATTAGAGCAGTAGATTGGTAGAAGATGATAGAAACACCAGCCGAACACAGAACTCAGCTCCACAGCCTATCAGAGCCCAGAGACAGGTTGTCAAGGGCAACAGTTGCTTCCCCCATGATTTTGTATTATACTTACTTAACCCCTATTTTACCAGTTAAGTTGACTGAGAAAACATTCCCATTTACATCAACAACCTGGGGAATAGTTACTTGGACGCTGGGGATGATTAGGTGACCATAATGGTATGGGGGCCAGATTTTCACAATTCCATAGCATATAAATCCTATCTGGAAATAAACACACACACACACATGCACGCATGCATGCATGCACGCAACACCCACACACAAATATACTTATTGTCACGTTCGTCGTAGTGAGGAGACCAAGGCGCAGCGTGATGTGAATACATTCTTCTTTAATAAAACGAAGAACACTTAAACAAACTAACAAAAACAACAAAACGAACGTGAAGCTATAATAACAGAGTGCTGCCATGCAACTACACATAGACAACTACCCACACAGACAGGTGGGAAAAGGCAACCTAAGTATGGTTCTCAATCAGAGACAATGATAGACAGCTGCCTCTGATTGAGAACCACACCCGGCCAAACACACAGAAATACAAATCATAGAAAAAAGAACATAGAATGCCCACCCAAATCAAGCATAAAAAGCTCTCTACGGTCAGGGCGTGACACTTATAAACAATGTGGCTTAGGATCGAGAAGCTTCAGGAAAGGGTTTATGCAGAGAGCAGTCAATCAATCACCTAGCTAATTAACTCTGCCTCCAACAAGCCCTTTAAACTGTCATTTCAGACCTGGGTTCTCCAACCCTGTTCCTGGAAAGCTACCCTCCTGTAGGTTCTCTCTCCAACCCTGTTCCTGGAGAGCTACCCTCCTGTAGGTTCTCTCTCCAACCCTGTTCCTGGAGAGCAACCCTCCTGTAGGTTCTCTCTCCAACCCTGTTCCTGGAGAGCTACCCTCCTGTAGGTTCTCTCTCCAACCCTGTTCCTGGAGTGCTACCCTCCTGTAGGTTCTCTCTCCAACCCTGTTCCTGGAGTGCGACCCTCCTGTAGGTTCTCTCTCCAACCCTGTTCCTGGAGAGCAACCCTCCTGTAGGTTCTCTCTCCAACCCTGTTCCTGGAGTGCTACCCTCCTGTAGGTTCTCTCTCCAACCCTGTTCCTGGAGAGCGACCCTCCTGTAGGTTCTCTCTCCAACCCTGTTCCTGGAGTGCGACCCTCCTGTAGGTTCTCTCTCCAACCCTGTTCCTGGAGAGCTACCCTCCTGTAGGTTCTCTCTCCATCTAAATAAACATAAATATGGGTTGTATTTACAATGGTGTTTGTTCTTCACTGGGTGCCCTTTTCTTGTGGCAACAGGTCACACATCTTGCTGCTGTGATGGCACACTGTGGTATTTCACCCAATAGATATGAGATTTTATCAAAATGGGGTTTGTTTTTGAATTCTTTGTGGATCTGTGTAATCTAAAGGAAATATGTGTCTCTAATATGGTCATACATTGGGCAGGAGGTTAGGAAGTGCAGCTCAGTTTCCACCTCATTTTGTGGGCAGTGTGCCTGTCTTCTTTTGAGAGCCAGGTCTATCTATGGTGGTCTTTCTCAATAGCAAGGCTATGCTCCCTGAGTCTGTACATAGTCAAAGCTTTCCTTAAGTTTGGGTCAGTCTCAGTGGTCAAGTATTCTGCCACAGTGTACTCTCTGTTTAGGGCCAAATAGCATTCTAGTTTGCCCAGTTATTTTGTAAATTATCTTTTTGTTTTCTCATGATTTGGTTGGGTCTAATTGTGTTGCTGTCCTGGGGCTCTGTGAAGTCTGTTTGTGTTTGTGAACAGAGACCCAGGGCCAGCTTGCTTACGGGACTCTTCTCCAGGTTAATTTCTATGTAGGTGATGGCTTCGTTATGGAAGGTTTGGGAATTGCTTCCTTTTAGGTGGTTGTAGAATTTAACGGCTCTTTTCTGGATTTTTATAATTAGTGGGTATCCGCCTAATTCTGCTCTGAATGCATTATTTGGGGTGTTACGTTGTACACAGAGGATGTTTTTGCAGAATTCTCTCACTCCATCCAACAGTTATCCAGTATGACAACATCACTTCTCTCCCAAACAGGAAAGGCTATTCTGGCTCAGAGGGTCCTTGTGAATCCCACCATACATGAGTACACACAAAAGGACATTCGCAAGCTCACACACAAACACACATACACACACTCTGTACTGGGCCAAATCGAGTAGATGACATAATTATAGCCTGACCATCAGAATGCATGTGCACACATGGACACACACACACATGGACACACACACACATGGACACACACACACACATGGCTATAGGAATATATGTGTGTGTGTGTATTCATGCATGTGTTTGTGTGTGTGCAGTTGAAGTCTGAAGTTTACATACACCTTAGCCAAATACATTTTAACTCAGTTTTTCACAATTCCTGCCATTTAATCCAAATAAAAATTCCCTGTTTTAGGTCAGTTAGGATCACCACTTTATTTTAAGAATGTGAAATGTCAGAATAATAGTAGAGAGAATGATTTATTTCAGCTTTTATTTCTTTCACCACATTCCCAGTGGTTCAGAAGTTAAGATACACTCAATTAGTATTTGGTAGCATTGCCTTTACATTGTTTAACTTGGGTCAAACGTTTCGGGTAGCCTTCCACAAGCTTCCCACAATAAGTTGGGTGAATTCTGGCCCATTCCTCCTGACAGAGCTGGTGTAAATGAGTCAGGTTTGTAGGCCTCCTTGCTCGCAAATGCTTTTTCAGTTCTGCCCACAAATTTTCTATAGGATTGAGGTCAGGATTTTAAAAATGAATCTCTCCAGAAATAAGTATCTCACTGTTGCCGCTGTTATAGACCCCCCTCAGCTCCCAGCTGTGCCCTGGACACCATATGTGAATTGATTGCCCCCCATCTATCTTCAGAGTTCGTTCTGTTAGGTGACCTAAACTGGGATATGGTTAATACCCCGTCAGTCCTACAATCTAAGCTAGATGCCCTCAATCTCACGCAAATTATCAGGGAACCCACCAGGTAAAACCCTAAATTCGTAAACATGGGCACCCTCATAGATATTATCCTGACCAACTTAACCTCCAAATACCCCTCTGCTGTTTTCAATCAGTATCTCAGCAATCACTGCCTCATTGCCTGCATCCACTATGGGTCCGCAGTCAAACGAGCACCCCTCATCACTGTCAAATGCTCCCCTAAAACACTTCTGCCAGCAGGCCTATCTAATTGACCTGGCCTTGGTATCCTGGAAGGACATTGACCTCATCCCGTCAGTAGAGGATGCCTGGTCGTTCTTTAAAAGTAATTTCCTCACCATCTTAAATATGCATGCCCCTTTCAAAAAATGTAGAACTAAGAACAGATATAGCCCTTGGTTCATTCCAGACCTGACAGCCCTCGACCAGCACAAAAACTTCCTGTGGAGGACTGCACTAGCATCGAATAGTTCCCACGATATGCAACTTTTCAGGGAAGTCAGGAACCAATACACACAGTCAGTTAGGAAAGCAAAGACTAGCTTTTTCAAATGAAATTTGCATCCTGTAGCTCCATCTCCAAAAAGTTTTGGGACACTGTAAAGTCAATGAAGAATAAGAGCACCTCCTCCCAGCTGCCCACTGCACTAAGGCTAGGAAAGTCACCACCGATAAATCCATGATAATCGAGAATTTCAATAAGAATTTTTCTACGGCAGGCCAACAGCTCCGCCCCCCCCCCCCCCCCCCCCCACAGCTACTTGCCCAAGCCGCCCCAGCTTCTCCTTCACCCAAATCCAGATAGCAGATGTTCTGAAAGAGCTGCAAAACCTGGACCCGTACAAATCAGCTAGGCAATCTGGACCCTCTCTTTCTAAAATTATCCGCCGCCATTGTTGCAACCCCTATTACCAGTCTCTTCAACATCTCCTTCTTATTGTCCGAGATCCCTAAAGATTGGAAAGCTGCCGCGGTCATCCCCCTCTTCAAAGGGGGTGACACTCTAGACCCAAACTGTTACAGACCTATATCCATCGTGCCCTGCCTTTCTAAAGTCTTCGAAAGCCAAGTTAATAAACAGATCACTGACCAAACGATATCATAACCGCCATCGTTAAAAGACAGTACTGTGCAGCCGTCTTCGTCGACCTGGCCAAGGCTTTCGACTCTGTCAATCGCCGTATTCTTATCAGCAGACTCAACAGCCTTGGTTTCTCAAATGACTGCCTCACCTGGTTCACCAACTATTTCTCAGATAGAGTTCAGTGTGTCAAATCAGAAGGCCTGTTGTCCGAACCTCTGGCAGTATCTATGTAGGTACAACAGGGTTCAATTCTCGGGCCGACTCTTTTCTCTGTATATATCAACGATGTCGCTCTTGCTGCAGGTGATTCCCTAATCCACCTCTACGGAGACGACACCATTCTGTATACATCTGGCCCTTCTTTGGACACTGTGTTAACTAACCTCCAAACGGGCTTCAATGCCATACAACACTCCTTCCTTGGCCTCAAACTGCTCTTAAACGCTAGTACAACTAAATGCAGGCTTTTCAACCGATTGCAGCCCGCACCCGCCCGCCCGACTAGCATCACTACTCTGGACGGTTCCGACTTAGAATATGTGGACAACTACAAATACCTAGGTGTCTGGCTAGACTGTAAACTCTCCTTCCAGACTCATATTAAACATCTCCAATCCAAAATTAAATCTAGAATCGGCTTCCTATTTCGCAAACAAAGCCTCCTTCACTCACGTCGCCAAACATACCCTTGTAAAACTGACTATCCTACCGATCCTCGACTTTGGCGATGTCATTTACAAAATAGCCTCCAACACTCTACTCAGCAAACTAGATGCAGTCTATCACAGTGCCATCTATTTTGTCACCAAAGCCCCATATACCACCCACCACTGCGACCTGTATGCTCTAGTCGGCTGGCCCTCTCTGCATATTCGTTGCCAGACCCATTGGCTCCAGGTCATCTATTAGTCTTTGCTAGGTAAAGCTCCGCCTTATCTCAGCTCACTGGTCACGATAACAACACCTACCCGTAGCACGCACTCCAGCAGGTATATCTCAGTGGTCATCCCCAAAGCCAACACCTCCTTTGGCCGCCCTTCCTTCCAGTTCTCTGCTGCCAATGACTAGAACGAATTGCAAAAATCGCTGAAGTTGGAGACTTATATCTCCCTCACTAACTTTAAACATCAGCTATCTGAGCAGCTAACCGATTTGCGACCAAGCTTTAACTTCCTGACTGATGTCTTGAGATGTTGCTTCAATATAGCCACATAATTTTCCTCCCTCATGATGCCATCTACTTTGTGTGAAGTCCACCAGTTCCTCCTGCAGCAAAGCACCCCCACAACATGATGCTGCCACCCCGTGCTTCATGGTTGGGATGGTGTTCTTCGTCTTGCAAGCATCCCCCTTTTTCCTCCAAACATAACAATGGTCATTATGGCCAAACAGTTGTATTTTTGTTTCATCAGACCAGAGGACATTTATCCAAAAAGTGCGATCTTTGTCCGCATGTGCAGTTGCAAACCATAGTCTGGCTTTTTTATGGTGGTTTTCGAGCAGTGGCTTCTTCCTTGCTGAGCGGCCTTTCAGGTTATGTCGATATAGGACTGGTTTGACTGTGGATATAGATACTTTTGTACCAGTTTCCTCCAGCATCTTCACAAGGTCCTTTGCTGTTTTTCTTTGATGAATTTGCACTTTTCGCACCACAGTACGTTCATCTCTAGGAGACAGAACGCGTCTCCTTCTTGAGCAGTATGACGGCTGCATAGTCCCATGGTGTTTATACTTGCGTTCTATTGTTTGTACAGATGAATGTGGTACCTTCAGGCGTTTGGAAATTGCTCCCAGGATGAACCAGACTTGTGGAGGTCTACCATTTTTATTTTTACTTAGCTGATTTCTTTTGATTTTCCCATGATGTCAAACAAAGAGGCGCTGAGTTTGAAGGTAGGCCTTGAAATACATCCACAGGTAAACCTCCAATTTACTAAAATGATGTCAATTAGCCTATCAGAACTTCTAAAGCCATCATTTTCTGGAATTTTCCGAGCTGTTTAAAGGCACAGTCAACTTAGTGTTTGTAAACTTCTGACGCACTGGAACTGTGATACAGTGAATTATAAGTGAAATAATCTGTCTGTAAACAATTGTTGGAAAAATGACTTGTGTCATGCACAAAGTAGATGTCCTAACCGACTTGCCAAAACTATAGTTTTTTAACAAGAAATTTGTGGAGTGGTTGAAAAACAAGTTTTAATGACTCCAACCTACGTGTGTGTAAACTTCCGATTTCAACTGTATGTGGCTGCGTGTGTGTGTGTGTATTCATGCATGTGTGTGTATTCATGCGTGTATGGATGTGCCCGTGTGTGTGTGTGTGTGTCCCTGTGTGTCCCTGTGTGTCCCTGTTTGTCCCTGTGTGTGTATATCTGGTCTGTCTCCTCTCTCTTTACATTGAGTCCACAGTAGCAGGGCTTAGGGGGAGAGAGGAGCAGAGCAGATGAATATAGGTCAGTCCACTGAGTTGCTCTCCTCTGAGCTCTGAGACTGTGATTATCTATACCTGAACACTGGAGAGACCTTGGGGAGGCAGCAGGATACATTCACTCTCTAGATCAGGGGTCTCCAACAGGTTGGTCCCGAGCTACCAGTAGCTCGCAGACCACATATGCCTTAACTCTCCAAACAGTTCCGAAGTAGGCCTACATGCCATTTTTCATGTGTTCCATCTAAAACTGTCATAAACAAATCTCACAAGTAACTGACATCACAAGCTCCCACCTACTATCTAATCAGTACAACATTGACCTAATCCCACAGCTGGTTAGCCACTATTGGCTTAAAAAGCTAAACCTAAACACAATATCTGCCAATTAATTTCCAGCAATATTGCTCCTGTCTGTCTGGGTGGTGCGCTCATTCCGTGTGAAGTCAGTTCTGTGAAGAACATGTAAAATATCTCATTTTCATTGAGTGCACACTGTGCACCCCCCTACACGTTTATATTACATATGTGGTGTTCGGGTCCACTGGACCCAAGGGTAATAAAAGTGTAGAAAAGTGTGTGTGTAGGTGAAAACAAGTAAAAATGAAACAAAAAGGTTTGCTGTGTGCCTTCATTCTGTCTTCTTCCTCCCTGGGACTGCTGTTTTAACATAGCACCAAGAAAATTGTCTGTCTCCCTGCCTGTTATAATATTTTTTTGACCTTTATTTAACTGTCTGTCTGCCTGTCCCCCACTTTTCTCACACTCTTTACCTTATGTAGTGTGTGAAACTACACAATGTCCTGCAGAAACCTGCACAATGTTATTACAATACATTATCTTGATACATTGTAAAATTTCTGTATTTTCCCACACCCCAGCCAGGTGCAAATTGAGGGAGGGACACAACAAATAATTAGCTTTCCATGTGTGGCTCCTTACCACAATCAATCAGTATGGCAAAAATGATCTCTCCTCAGAAAGCTAGTGTGGAAGAGGACTTTGATGAAGAATTCTCTGAATATGAGGATCATGTCTCTGTCAATTTGGAGTCTGACAGTGAGTTGGAAAAAGAGGATGAGATTGACCCTCAGACAGCCCCCGGACCAGCACATCAGCAGCCAGCCACAGGACCAGCCAGTCAGCAACCAGCTCATCAGCAGCCTGAAGGAGGAGAAATATGGATGTCAAATAATTGTGAAATTAAATGGTCTTCTTCCCCAAGGAATGAGTCACCCCGCATGGCTGCCAATGTGATAAGGATGCAACCAAGACCGACGCAGATGGCGGTTACTCATGTGCAGGACATAAAGTCTTCTTTTGAACTGTTCATCCCAGACACCGTCCAGAAAATCATTCTAGACTGCACTAATTTGGAGGGAAGGTGTGTTTTTGGAGAGAGATAGAAGGAGATGGATCAAACTCATTTACATGTATACTTTGGGGTTCTTATCCTTGCTGGTGTTTTCAGATCCAATGGGGAATCCACAGAATCCCTGCGGGATGCAGAAACTGGCAGAGAACTTTTCCGTGCAACAATATCTCTGGAAAACTTCCATATTATTTCCAGGATTATCCTCTTTGATAACCGAGACACCAGACCAGATCGGCGGCAGAGAGACAAGCTAGCTGCAATCAGGTCAGTGTGGGACAAGTGGGTGGATCGCCTTCCACTGTTTTACAACCCTGGGCCCAACGTTACAGTTGATGAGCAGCTTATGCCATTAAGAGGCCGCTTCCCCTTCAGGCAGTACATACCATCTAAACCCGCAAAATATGGAATCAATATCTAGGCTGCCTGTGATGTTGCTTCATCATATGCGTGGAACTTGCAAGTGTATACGGGGAAGCCTGATGGAGGAGCCCCTGAGAAGAACCAAGGGATGCGGGTTGTCCTGGATGTGACACAGGGACTCCGTGGCCTCAACATCAACAGCGATAACTATTTTACTTTGCACAAGCTGAGTCAGGAGCTCCACAAGAGGAAGCTGACGATGATAGTATCACATTTCAGGTAAGACCCAGATGCAGACAACGTTGAATTAACAACAGTTTATTAATCCAACAGGGGCAGGCAAAAGACAGGTCAAGGGCAGACAGGGGTCAGTAATCCAGATAGGTGGGGCAAAGGTACAGGACGGCAGGCAGGCTCAGGGTCAGGGCAGGCAGAATGGTCAACACCGAGAAAACAAGAAAACAGGAACAATCGAGAAACAGGAGCAGAGGGGAAAATGCTGGTAGGCTTGATGAAATAAAACGAACTGGCAACAGACAAACAGAAAACACAGGTATAAATACACAGGGGGTAATAGGGAAGATGGGCGACACCTGGAGGGGGGTGGAGACAATCACAAAGACAGGTGAAACAGATCAGGGTGTGACAGGTAGGAACAGTACGAAAAAACAAGCCAGAGCTCCCACTTCAGCTGTTGAATACAGGGATCAGCCCTATCAATTCCTCTAAGTTTGTGTTTACAGCTGACACGTCCCTAGTGTCCTATGTGCCAAAGAAAGGCAAAAATGTGGTACTCATGAGTACGATGCATAGTGATGCGAGAATCTGTGTCCAGGAACATCAAAACCCAGAAATAATAATGGATTATAATGCCACAAAAGGAGGAATGGACAATTTAGACTGACTGGTGACTGACTACAGCTGAAAAAGAAGAACACTACTCTGGCCACTTGTGATGTTCTTCAACATCTTGGACATCTTGGCGTACAACGCGTTTGTCATCTGGATGACGTTGAACCCAGATTGGAACAGAGGAAAGCTCCGGAGGAGATGGCTCTTTCTCGATGAACTGGGCAAGGCATTGGTAAGACCTCAAATCCAGAGGAGGCAACATATCCCAAGGACCCCAACTTCTGCAGCCATCGTGAGGAGGATTCAGGAGGAGGATGCTGGTGCCCCATCCGTCCAACCCACAGAACCAACAACTCCAATACTGGAAGTAAGTGTGAGTGATGTTGTTGCATGTGTGTTTGTCTGACTCTCATACCTTGGCCTGCTGTAACTACTGTATATATGTTTTAATTTCACCTTTATTTAACCAGGTAAGCTAGTTGAGAACAAGTTCTCATTTACAACTGCGACCTGGCCAAGATAAAGTAAAGCAGTGCGACACAAACAACAACACAGAGTTACACATGGAATAAACAAGCGTACAGTCAATAGCACAATAGAAAAAAAGGCTATATACAGTGTGTGCAAATGGCGTGAGGAGGTAAGGCAATAAATAGGCCATAGTAGCGAAGTAATTACAGTTCAGCAAATTAACACTGGTGTGATAGATGAGCAGATGATGGTGTGCAAGTGGAAATACTAGTGTGCAAAAGCTCAAAAAAGTCAATAAAAACAATATGGGGATGGGGTAGGTAGATTGGGTGGGCTATGTACAGCTGCAGCGATCGGTTAGCTGCTCAGATAGCTGATGTTTAAAGTTAGTGAGGGAGATATAAGTCTCCAGCTTCAGCGATTTTTGCAATTCGTTCCAGTCATTGGCAGCAGAGAACTGGAAGGAAAGGCGACCAAAGGAGGTGTTGGCTTTGGGGATGACCAGCGAGATATACCTGCTGGAGTGCGTGCTACGGGTGGGTGTTGTTATCGTGACCAGTGAGCTGAGATAAGGCGGAGCTTTACCTAGCATAGACTTATAGATGACCTGGAGCCAGTGGGTCTGGCGACAAATATGTAGCGAGGGCCAGCCGACTAGAGCATACAGGTTGCAGTGTTGGGTGGTATAAGGGGCTTTGGTAAACAAAACGGATGGCACTGTGATAGACTGCATCTAGTTTGCTGAGTAGAGTGTTGGAGGCTATTTTGTAAATGACATCGCCGAAGTCGAGGATCGGTAGGATAGTCAGTTTTACAAGGGTATGTTTGGCGGCGTGAGTGAAGGAGGCTTTGTTGCGAAATAGGAAGCCGATTCTAGATTTAATTTTGGATTGGAGATGTTTAATATGAGTCTGGAAGGAGAGTTTACAGTCTAGCCAGACACCTAGGTATTTGTAGTTGTCCACATATTCAGTCAGAACCATCCAGGGTAGTGATGCTAGTCGGGCAGGCGGGTGAGGGCAGCGAACGATTGAAAAGCATGCATTTGGATTTACTAGCGTTTAAGAGCAGTTGGAGGCCACGGAAGGAGTGTTGTATGGCATTGAAGCTCGTTTGGAGGTTAGTTAACACAGTGTCCAAAGAAGGGCCAGATGTATACAGAATGGTGAGTGAGTGATTAGTGTATTTCCTGAACTAAGTGTTTTCATCATTCTAGATTGCAGCCGGTATCAACAAGAAGAAGCGGTGCTATGTGTGTGGAGCCAAGAAGGACAGGAAGACACAGTACACATGCATCAAGTGAAAGAAATACTTTTGCAACACACACACAATAAATCTCTGTCCCTCATGTGGTGTATAGACCGGCCTTAATTTGTGTTCAATGAGGCTAATTTATCATTTCCATAAAATACTGTATGTAAAATGTATCCTTCCAATTTGTTCATTTCAAAGCAATAAACATCAATAGTGATAAAACCTTGTTTCATTTATATTTGTTCAAGATTAACACCCATGTGTTGATTGTAATTGATTTTTGTTTACATTTTATTTTCAAAAACGAATAGGGTTTTAATTGAAAAATGTGATCTAGCAGAGGTAAATGGCAAATATTAACCATGTATGCTGTCTATATTGCTTGCAATTGTCAACATCTAAGTATTAGGTATGAAGTATTTTTACGTAAATTGTTATGGCTCTATTGTTTTAAAAACCCAATAATGTTGTGGGTCCATCAGACCCGTGAACATTGGGTGAATAACAAAAATAACACCACACCAGGGTTAAACATTAACATCCAATTTTGTTGTTTTTATATGAACAATTGTCGTTTTGAGAGTGAAACATTTAAAAAAAATCTGAAACAAGGAAAAATAAAACTGAGAAAATATAATTTGGGAAAAAATATAACAGAATTTAGGAAAAAGTCACAGATCTTACCCCCTTAGAGTTATTTATTAACCATTATTTAGCAGGTATATTGATTGAACATGTAGTGCATTACTTTCTCTTGTACACTAAAGACCCGGGGAAGATGGGAGAGGTCTCGACGCTTCCACTGTAGTGCAGCAACCATTCAGTCATCTTGGGTCTTTATCTACAAACCACAATAGATGCGTTAAAGAGGTCAATGGAACACAGGTGGATAGAAGAAGGATGCCGGATTGACGCACATTCAACGAATCCGATCTAACAAAGTGGATATTTGTCTGATTGATGTATTGTTGATGTAAAAGGCTCACAATGTGGTTGCTAAAGTCCGATTTATTTAAATGTGGCAGTTTTCTCTGCATAACATTTAGAAGTTGTCCCTTTTCAGTTTTAGAAGAAGTGACTGCTAAATGCTAACTACTGTTCGTATAAGCTGGTAGCATAGCTAGCATACAGAAATAGGTGGTGGTAGTCAAAGTGGTTGTTTAACTGTAATGCAGTTGTTTGTTGACGATGACATGAATATGTATTGGGGTTGACATGCAGACAAGCATTATACTCCTCAACATAGTCCCCTCTACAACAACAAAATACTTAATTAAATACATATAATTTTGTCCTCCAAACATTTAATTGAAATAGTGTAGAATTCCGTTCATTCCTATGGAGGCCTGCTCCTACTGGGGAGTGTCAATATGGCTGACCGGTGGCTCCAAAGCCTCTCAATGGCCAATACAATACAGTGCCATCAAAAAGTATTCATACCCCTTGACTCATTCCACATTTTGTTCTGTTACAGCCTGAATTAAAATTTGATTAAATAAAATAAAAAATCTCTCTCACCCATCTACACAAACTGAAAACATGATGACATTTTTTGAGGCAAATTTATTGAAAATGAAATACGGAAATATCTCAGTATTCACACCTCTGAGTGAATGCACGTTAGAATCACCTTTGGCAGTGATTACAGCTGTGAGTCTTTCTGGGTAAGTCTCTAAGAGCTTTGCACACCTGGATTGTAAAATATTTGCACATTATTTTTTAAATTCCTCAAGTTCTGTCAAGTTGGTTGTTGATCATTGCTAGACATCCATCTGGTTGCATCACTGCCTGGTATGGCAACTGCTCGGCCTCCAACCACAAGGCACTACAGAGGGTAGTGCGAACGGCCCAGTACATTACTGGGGCCAAGCTTCCTGCCATCCAGGACCTCTATACCAGGCGGTGTCAGAGGAAGGCCCTAAAAATTGTCAAAGACTCCAACCACCCTAGTCATAGACTGTTCTCTCTGCTTCCGCATGGCAAGCGGTACCGGAGCTCCAAGTCTAGGTCCAAGAGGCTTCTAAACAGCTTCTACCCCCAAGCCACAAGACTCCTGAACATCTAATCAAATGGCTCCCCAGACTATTTGCATTGCCCCCCCCTCTCTCCCCCTATTTTACACCACTGCTACCCTCTGATGTTATCATCTATGCATAGTCACTTTAATAACTCTACCTACATGTACATATTACCTCAACTAACCAGTCCCCCCGCACATTGACTCTGTACCGGTACCCCCATGTATATAGTCTCGCTATTGATATTTTACTGCTGCTCTTTAATTACTTGTTACTTTTATTTCTTATTCTCATCCGTATATTTTTAAACTGCATTGTTGGTTAGGGGCCCATAAGTAAGCATTTCATTGTAAGGTCTACACCTGTTCTATTCAGCATTTCATTGTAAGGTCTACACCTGTTCTATTCGGCGCATGTGACTAATACAATTTGATTTGATTTTTTAAGTCTTGCCATAGATTTTCAAGCCGATTTAAGTCAAAACTGTAACTAGGCCACTCAGGAACATTCAATGTCATCTTGGTAAGCAACTCCAGTGAATATGGGGCCTTGTGTTTTAGGTTATTGTCTTGCTGAAAGGTGCATTCATCTCCCAGTGTCTGGTGGATTTTGCCTGCGCTTAGCTACATTCTGTTTCTCTTCTATCCTGAAAACCCCCCAGTCCTTAACGATTACAAGCATACCCGTAACATGATGCAGCCACCACCATGCTTGAAAATGGTAGTGGTAGTGATGTGGTAGTTATGTGTTGGATTTGCCTCAAACATAACATGTATTAATCAGCACATAAAGTATATTTCTTTGCCACATTTTTGGTAGTTTTACTTTAGTGCCTTATTGCAAACAGGATGCATGTTTTGGAATATTGTTTTTCTGTACAGGCTTCCTTCTTTTCACTCTGTCAGTTAGGTTCGTATTGGGGAGGAACTACAATGTTGTTGATCCATCCTCAGTTTTCTCTTATCACAAGCAATAAACTCTGTAATTGTTCTAAAGTCACCATTGGCCTCATGGTGAAATCCCTGAGAAATGTCCTTCCTCTCTGAGTTAAGTAGGATGCCTGTATCTTTGTAGTGACTGGGTGTAATTAATAACTCTACCAATAACTGCCCTTCTTTGCGAGGCATTGGAAAACCTTCCTGGTCTTTGTGGTTGAATCTGTGTTTGACATTCATAGCTCGACTGAGGGACCTTACAGATATTTGAAAGTGTGGAGTACAGAGATGAGGTAGTATTAAAACAAACATCATTTTACTTTGACATTATGGGGTATTGTGTGTAGGCCAGTGACACTAAATCTCAATTTAATATTTTTTTTATTCAGGCTGTAATACAACAAAATGTGGAAAAAGTCAAGGGGTGTGAATACTTTCTGAATGCAAAGTTGCCCATATACTCATTGATATCAATGTGTGGAACAGGCGGATGGTTGCACCTCAATTGGGGAGGATGGCTCGTAGTAATGGCTGGAACGGAATATATGCAATGGTGTCAAACACATGTGTTGGATGCCATTCCATTTGCTCCATTCCAGCCATTATTATGAGCCATCCTCCCCTCAGCAGACACTTGTGATGTGTTGGCTTATTGTGTCACACATGAACATTGTTCTGTGTTCTATAACCTACCCTTTTCCTGAGTTTCTGGGCACTCAGTGATTGTTTGAATGTGGGTGAGCGTTTGTGTGTGTGTGTGTGAGAAAGCACAAAGCCACACATTGCAGTCTCACCATGTACTTTCGTATCCTCTATCTCTCCCCTCAGGATGGACATTCATATTCATATGAACAGATATATTCCTAACCCTGCACCTTTCTAATCTCATTTAAAGGGAGTGTGTACACCCGTGTGGAGCCTTTGATCTAAGGCAGGGGCACCCTCCCCCGTTGTTAGGGTGGCTTAATTTTGAGATGTTGTTGGGAGGTAAATCACCTCCATCCATCCATATGAAATATGGTGAGATGAGATGTGTATCTACATTGAGTATAGTTGTACTTGATTCATTCGCTGGGGGTGGTTTACGAACATTAGAGATATGTAAAGTGCTACAATGCATTAAAATATGAGTACACCAGATGGAAGGGGTAGAGGAAATTTCACAGGATTTGTATCAGTACCACACAGGCCATACAGTGGGGCAAAAAAGTATTTAGTCAGCCACCAATTATGCAAGTTCTCCCACTTAAAAAGATGAGAGAGGCCTGTAATTTTCATCATAGGTACACTTCAACTATGACAGACAAAATGTGGGAAAAATATCCAGAAAATCACATTGTAGGATTTTTAATGAATTTATTTGCAAATTATGGTGGAAAATAAGTATTTGGTCACCTACAAACAAGCAAGATTTCTGGCTCTCACAGACCTGTAACTTCTTCTTTAAGAGGCTCCTCTGTCCTCCACTCGTTACCTGTATTAATGGCACAAGTTTGAACTTGTTATCAGTATAAAAGACACCTGTCCACAACCTCAAACAGTCACACTCCAAACTCCACTATGGCCAAGACCAAAGAGCTGTCAAAGGACACCAGAAACAAAATTGTAGACCTGCACCAGGCTGGGAAGACTGAATCTGCAATAGGTAAGCAGCTTGGTTTGAAGAAATCAACTGTGGGAGCAATTATTAGGAAATGGAAGACATACAAGACCACTGATAATCTCCCTCGATCTGGGGCTCCACGCAAGATCTCACCCCGTGGGGTCAAAATGATCACAAGAACGGTGAGCAAAAATCCCAGAACCACACGGGGGGACCTAGTGAATGACCTGCAGAGAGCTGGGACCAAAGTAACAAAGCCTACCATCAGCAAGGGCATTGAAGATGAAACGTGGCTGGGTCTTTCAGCATAACAATGATCCCAAACACACCGCCCGGGCAACGAAGGAGTGGCTTCGTAAGAAATTCATTAAAAATCCTAAAATGGGATTTTTTTTTCTCATTTTGTCTGTCATAGTTGAAGTGTACCTATGATAAATTACAGGCCTGCACAATTGGTGGCTGACTAAATACTTTTTTGCCCCACTGTAGATGGTTGTTTTCCATGGTCTTAGATGGTTGTTTTCCATGGTCTTAGATGGTTGTTTTCCATGGTCTTAGATGGTTGTTTTCCATGGTCTTAGATGGTTGTTTTCCATGGTCTTAGATGGCTGTTTTCCATGGTCTTAGATGGTGGTTTTCCATGGTCTTAGATGGTGGTTTTCCATGGTCTTAGATGGTGGTTTTCCATGGTCTTAGATGGTGGTTTTCCATGGTCTTAGATGGTGGTTTTCCATGGTCTTAGATGGTGGTTTTCCATGGTCTTAGATGGTTGCTTTCCATGGTCTTAGATGGTTGCTTTCCATGGTCTTAGATGGTGGCTTTCCATGGTCTTAGATGGTGGTTTTCCATGGTCTTAGATGGTGGTTTTCCATGGTCTTAGATGGTGGTTTTCCATGGTCTTAGATGGTGGTTTTCCATGGTCTTAGATGGTGGTTTTCCATGGTCTTAGATGGTGGTTTTCCATGGTCTTAGATGGTGGTTTTCCATGGTCTTAGATGGTGGTTTTCATGGTCTTAGATGGCTGTTTTCCATGGTCTTAGATGGCTGTTTTCCATGGTCTTAGATGGCTGTTTTCCATGGTCTTAGATGGCTGTTTTCCATGGTCTTAGATGGCTGTTTTCCATGGTCTTAGATGGCGGTTTTTCATGGTCTTAGATGGCTGTTTTCCATGGTCTTAGATGGCTGTTTTCCATGGTCTTAGATGGTGGTTTTCCATGGTCTTAGATGGTGGTTTTCCATGGTCTTAGATGGTGGTTTTCCATGGTCTTAGATGGTGGTTTTCCATGGTCTTAGATGGTGGTTTTCCATGGTCTTAGATGGTGGTTTTCCATGGTCTTAGATGGTGGTTTTCCATGGTCTTAGATGGTGGTTTTCCATGGTCTTAGATGGTGGTTTTCCATGGTCTTAGATTATTGTTTTCCATGGTCTTAAATTATTGTTTTCCATGGTCTTAGATGGTTGTGTGCATATATTTTCAGATCATTCAGAGAACTACTTACAAAAGTGATTTGACCATTATCACAGCCAATACACCTGTTTTTCATGTGCAACTTGTACTCCACCAATGCAAAGTGACTTTGAACTTGTTTCTTAAATTTCTAACTTATTTTACCCAAGAAGTTCAAAAGTTCTGATAATACCTGGCAGCAGCAGACAGACTACACACCGTCAGAGAGATGGAGGGCAAGGTGTTTACTGCTACACCACAGCCCTTCGATATCAACCAGCCTCAGGCCACAACACAAACACACATACACACACGCGTGCACGTACGTGCACAGACACACACACACACGCACAAACACACACACTCACCCATACATGCAAGAGCACACACACACATACACACAGCATCCCCGTCTCTCTTTGATGTGTTCCCCACACTCCAAACACACTCCAAACACACTCCAAACACACTCCAAACACACTCCAAACACACTCCAAACACACTCCAAACACATTCCAAACACACTCCAAACACATTCCAAACACATTTGAACCCAGGAGACATTTATGGGAATGTTCAGGATGGTATTTGAGACTGAAGTTTGTTGCTTATAACACATCTACGCAAGCAACTCAAACTTCAGATGCTTTCTGCTACTTTTCATAATGATTTTAAGATGTTGTGCTTGATCTTCCTTGGCAGAGAAATTGACGCACTAGTTCTGAATTAGCATAAACTATTCCTTAATTAATCAGTACCTTAGTATCCATGTCAGACATGATAGTGCCTTACCTACATGTACTGAACGCATGCATTAGCCCACTAAACTGAAGCCTAGGCGTTTGCTCAGATAGATCTCAGGGGAGAATCTCAACTGCATTTCCTTGATTCCTCTCTTGATTCCCATTGGATAAGAGGGGAGGGACCTCTGACCTCATCCAATGGATTTTAAGGAGGCGAGGAGAGGAAGCAAGGAATCAAGAAAATGCAATTGAGCTTCCGATAAGGTTACTCATCACACTAGTTTTTCCAGTAGTTTTCCAGAAGTTTTCCAGACTTAATATCACATCCAGATGCTGTAGGAGACATGAGAGAGATGAGAGATTCATGGAGGTTAGGCCTTTTGAAGCTCTGTTCTTCTGCTCCTGTTTGGTTCCCTCTCTCCTCCAGGGTAATCCGCTTCTCCCAGGCCTCTGGACCAGGGACTACTCTCCCTGGCCTCAGCACTGATACCAGATGGCCCTAAGCCTGGTGTGGAGATGAAAACACACACACTCGCACGCACACTTGAACACATGCACACACACGCAAGTGTATATACACACCCACACACATGAATAAAAGGAGATTGGGGAGAGAGTGGGAGTCGACAGTGTTTGTGTGTGTGTGAAGAGGGAGGCTTTGTAGGGCAATGGAAGGGGGGGGGTATGAGGAAGGGTGTTATGCTGATGAATGAGGACCCAAAAGCGACGTAATAGAAACAGAGTCTTTATTCCAGTATCAAACAAACAATGATTCTCCTGGAAATATCCAAGGTAAATCCAAAACAGGAAACTGAAATCCTCTCGTCAGTAGAGAGGAACGACTGGAGACGCGACCACAGACTGCAGGTCGCTTCAGGAAGGCACAGGCCGTAGCTGACATAGACACCTGCTCAACGCAGCATCTGAAGAAGGCAAAAACACGACAGGGCGGAACAAGGACACAGGACAGCAAACATCAAACAAGAATCCGACAAGGACAGAAGCGGAAAACAGAGGGAGAAATAGGGACTCTAATCAGAGGGCAAAATAGGGGACAGGTGTGAAAGAGTAAATGAGGTCGTTAGGAGAATGAGAAACAGCTGGGAGCAGGAACGGAACGATAGAGAGAGAGAGCGGGAGAGGGAGAGAGGGAGGAGGAGAGAGAAAGAGGGAAAGAACCTAATAAGACCAGCAGAGGGAAGCACAGGGACAAGACATGATGATCAAAGACAAAACATGACAGTACCCCCCCACTCACCGAGCGCCTCCTGGCGCACTCGAGGAGGAACCCTGGCGGCAACGAAGGAAATCATCAATCAACGAACGGTCCAGCACGTCCCGAGATGGAACCCAACTCCTCTCCTCAGGACCGTAACCCTCCCAATCCACTAAGTACTGGTGACCACGTCCCCGAGAACGCATGTCCATGATCTTCCGTACCTTGTAAATAGGAGCGCCCTCGACAAGGACGGGGGGGGGGGGGGGGGGGGGGGACGAACGGGGGCGCGAAGAAAAGGCTTGACACAAGAGACATGGAAGACAGGGTGGACGCGACGAAGATGTCGCGGAAGAAGCAGTCGCACAGCGACAGGATTGACGACCTGAGAGACACGGAACGGACCAATGAACCGCGGAGTCAACTTGCGAGAAGCTGTCGTAAGGGGAAGGTTACGAGTGGAAAGCCACACTCTCTGACCGCGACAATACCTAGGACTCCTAATCCTACGTTTATTGGCGGCTCTCACAGTCTGCGCCCTGTAACGGCAAAGTGCAGACCTGACCCTCCTCCAGGTGCGCTCACAACGCTGGACAAAAGCCTGAGCGGAGGGAACGCTGGACTCGGCGAGCTGGGACGAGAACAGAGGAGGCTGGTACCCAAGACTACTCTGAAACGGAGATAGCCCGGTAGCAGACGAAGGAAGCGAGTTGTGAGCGTACTCAGCCCAGGGGAGCTGTTCTGCCCAAGACGCAGGGTTTCGAAACGAAAGGCTGCGTAATATGCGACCAATCGACTGATTGGCCCTTTCTGCTTGACCGTTAGACTGGGGATGAAACCCGGAAGAGAGACTGACGGAAGCACCAATCAAACGACAGAACTCCCTCCAAAACTGTGACGTGAATTGCGGACCTCTGTCTGAAACGGCGTCTAACGGGAGGCCATGAATTCTGAACACATTCTCAATGATGATTTGTGCCGTCTCCTTAGCGGAAGGAAGCTTAGCGAGGGGAATGAAATGTGCCGCCTTAGAGAACCTATCGATAACCGTAAGAATCACAGTCTTCCCCGCAGACGAAGGCAGACCGGTAATAAAGTCTAAGGCGATGTGAGACCATGGTCGAGAAGGAATGGGAAGCGGTCTGAGACGACCGGCAGGAGGAGAGTTACCTGACTTAGTCTGCGCGCAGTCCGAACAAGCAGCCACGAAACGGCGCGTGTCCCGCTCCTGAGTAGGCCACCAAAACCGCTGGCGAATAGAAGCAAGCGTACCCCGAACGCCGGGATGGCCAGCTAACTTGGCAGAGTGAGCCCACTGAAGAACAGCCAGACGAGTAGAGACAGGAACGAACAGAAGGTTACTAGGACAAGCGCGCGGCGACGCAGTGTGAGTGAGTGCTTGCTTTACCTGTCTCTCAATTCCCCAGACAGTCAACCCGACAACACGCCCTTCAGGGAGAATCCCCTCGGGGTCGGTAGAAGCCACAGAAGAACTAAAGAGACGGGATAAGGCATCAGGCTTGGTGTTCTTATTTCCCGGACGATAGGAAATCACGAACTCGAAACGAGCGAAAAACAACGCCCAACGAGCTTGACGTGCATTAAGTCGTTTGGCAGAACGGATGTACTCAAGGTTCTTATGGTCAGTCCAAACGACAAAAGGGACGGTCGCCCCCTCCAACCACTGTCGCCATTCGCCTATGGCTAAGCGGATGGCGAGCAGTTCGCGGTTACCCACATCATAGTTGCGTTCCGATGGCGACTTGCGATGAGAAAAGTAAGCGCAAGGATGGACCTTATCGTCAGACTGGAAGCGCTGAGACAGAATGGCTCCCACGCCCACCTCTGAAGCGTCAACCTCGACAATGAATTGTTTAGTGACGTCAGGAGTAACAAGGATAGGGGCGGATGTAAAACGCTTCTTGAGGAGATCAAAAGCTCCCTGGGCGGAACCGGACCACTTAAAGCAAGTCTTGACAGAAGTCAGAGCTGTGAGAGGGGCAGCCACTTGACCGAAATTACGAATGAAACGCCGATAGAAATTAGCGAAACCGAGAAAGCGCTGCAACTCGACACGTGACTTAGGAACGGGCCAATTGCTGACAGCCTGAACCTTAGCGGGATCCATCTGAATGCCTTCAGCGGAAATAACAGAACCGAGAAATGTGACAGAGGAGACATGAAAGGCGCACTTCTCAGCCTTCACGTAGAGACAATTCTCTAAAAGGCGCTGGAGTACACGTCGAACGTGCTGAACATGAATCTCGAGTGACGGTGAAAAAATCAGGATATCGTCAAGGTAAACGAAAACAAAAATGTTCAGCATGTCTCTCAGTACATCATTAACTAATGCCTGAAAGACAGCTGGAGCATTAGCGAGACCGAACGGCAGAACCCGGTATTCAAAATGCCCTAACGGAGTGTTAAACGCCGTTTTCCACTCGTCCCCCTCTCTGATGCGTACGAGATGGTAAGCGTTACGAAGGTCCAACTTAGTAAAGAACCTGGCTCCCTGCAAAATCTCGAAGGCTGACGACATAAGGGGAAGCGGATAACGATTCTTAACCGTTATGTCATTCAGCCCTCGATAATCCACGCAGGGGCGCAGAGTACCGTCCTTCTTCTTAACAAAGAAAAATCCCGCTCCGGCGGGAGAGGAAGAAGGCACCACGGTACCGGCGTCGAGAGAAACAGACAGATAATCCTCGAGAGCCTTACGTTCGGGAGCCGACAGAGAGTATAGTCTACCCCGAGGGGGAGTGGTCCCCGGAAGGAGATCAATACAACAATCATACGACCGGTGAGGAGGAAGGGAGCTGGCTCTGGACCGACTGAAGACCGTGCGCAGATCATGATATTCCTCCGGCACTCCTGTCAAATCACCAGGTTCCTCCTGAGTAGAGGGGACAGAAGACACAGGAGGGATAGCAGACATTAAACACTTCACATGACAAGAAACGTTCCAGGATAGGATAGAATTACTAGACCAATTAATAGAAGGATTATGACATACTAGCCAGGGATGACCCAAAACAACAGGTGTAAAAGGTGAACGAAAAATCAAAAAGGAAATGGTCTCACTGTGGTTACCAGATACTGTGAGGGTTAAAGGTAGTGTCTCACATCTGATACTGGGGAGAAGACTACCATCTAAGGCGAACATGGGCGTGTGCTTCCCTAACTGTCTGAGAGGAATGTCATGTTTCCGAGCCCATGCTTCGTCCATAAAACAACCCTCAGCCCCAGAGTCTATCAAAGCACTGCAGGAAGCAGCCGAACCGGTCCAGCGTAGATGGACCGACAAGGTAGTACAGGATCTTGATGGAGAGACTTGAGTAGTAGCGCTCACCAGTAGCCCTCCGCTTACTGATGAGCTCTGGCTTTTACTGGACATGACATGACAAAATGTCCAGCAGAACCGCAATAGAGGCAAAGGCGGTTGGTGATTCTCCGTTCCCTCTCCTTAGTCGAGATGCGAATACCTCCCAGCTGCATGGGCTCAGTCTCTGAGCCGGTGGGAGGAGATGGTTGAGAAGCGGAGAGGGGAAGCACCGTTAACGCGAGCTCTCTTCCACGAGCTCGATGACGAAGATCTATCCGTCGTTCTATGCGGATGGCGAGTGCAATCAAAGAGTCCACGCTGGAAGGAACCTCCCGGGAGAGAATCTCATCCTTAACCTCAGCGTGAAGTCCCTCCAGAAAACGAGCGAGCAACGCCGGCTCGTTCCAGTCACTGGAGGCAGCAAGAGTGCGAAACTCTATAGAGTAATCCGTTATGGATCGATCACCTTGACATAGGGAAGCCAGGGCCCTGGAAGCCTCCTTCCCAAAAACTGAACGATCAAAAACCCGTATCATCTCCTCTTTAAAGTTCTGATAATCGTTAGAACACTCAGCCCTTGCCTCCCAGATAGCTGTGCCCCACTCCCGAGCCCGACCAGTAAGGAGTGATATGACGTAAGCGATCCGAGCTCTCTCTCTTGAGTACGTGTTGGGCTGGAGAGAGAACACAATATCACACTGGGTGAGAAAGGAGCGACACTCAGTGGGCTGCCCAGAGTAACATGGTGGGTTATTAACCCTAGGTTCCGGAGACTCGGAAGACCAGGAAGTAGCTGGTGGCACGAGATGAAGACTCTGAAACTGTCCAGAGAGATCGGAGACCTGAGCGGCCAGGGTCTCAACGGCATGACGAGCAGCAAACAATTCCTGCTCGTGTCTGCCGAGCATTGCTCCCTGGAACTCGACGGCAGTGTTGAGAGAATCCATAGTCGCTGGGTCCATCTTGGTCGGATTCTTCTGTTATGCTGATGAATGAGGACCCAAAAGCGACGTAATAGAAACAGAGTCTTTATTCCAGTATCAAACAAACAATGATTCTCCTGGAAATATCCAAGGTAAATCCAAAACAGGAAACTGAAATCCTCTCGTCAGTAGAGAGGAACGACTGGAGACGCGACCACAGACTGCAGGTCGCTTCAGGAAGGCACAGGCCGTAGCTGACATAGACACCTGCTCAACGCAGCATCTGAAGAAGGCAAAAACACGACAGGGCGGAACAAGGACACAGGACAGCAAACATCAAACAAGAATCCGACAAGGACAGAAGCGGAAAACAGAGGGAGAAATAGGGACTCTAATCAGAGGGCAAAATAGGGGACAGGTGTGAAAGAGTAAATGAGGTCGTTAGGAGAATGAGAAACAGCTGGGAGCAGGAACGGAACGATAGAGAGAGAGAGCGGGAGAGGGAGAGAGGGAGGAGGAGAGAGAGAGAGAGAAAGAGGGAAAGAACCTAATAAGACCAGCAGAGGGAAGCACAGGGACAAGACATGATGATCAAAGACAAAACATGACAAAGGGAGGAATAGAATGTGGAAGATCTCACTTGAATTGTGCTTTTGGAAGGAGTCAGCAGGAGAGGGGGAGGGTAAAATGTGTGTGTGTGTGTGTCAATGGGGTGATAGAGGGAGGGGTGAGTGGATGATGAATTGTACGTATGAATCTTTCATCCTGTTCTCTACACTCGTCTGATGCTCTCTGAGATCTGGTGGGGGAGAGGAGCATCTCACAGTCTGTTTTTAGTTTCTAGGACAGAGCGGGCGAGAACATACACACACATACACAAACACACAAAAAGATACACACACACACACTTACGTACACACACACACAAACACACTGCCCGGACCCCCAAGGGCCTGGATTTACTGTAGAGCATTTAATAAATGAATTGATGAGTAGCAGCTAATGATTGCAGTGGCGTGATAAGGGGCATATTATCCTGTTTACTGCATACAGTATGTTTATCGTAGAGTATCCTGTTTACTGCATACAGTATGTTTATCGTAGAGTATCCTGTTTACTGCATACAGTATGTTTATCGTAGAGTATCCTGTTTACTGCATACAGTATGTTTATCGTAGAGTATCCTGTTTACTGCATACAGTATGTTTATCATAGAGAGAGAACGGGATGCAGTGAAAGAGAAATCAGGAGCAGAACAATATTACTACTCATAGCAATAGAGACAGATGAAGAAAGAGACAGAGAGAGAGAAAGAGGGAGGGAGGGAGCGAGCAAGGGAGGGAGAGAAAGAGAGAGAGAGAGAGAAAGAAAAAGAGAAAGAGAAGGAGAGGGAGGCAGAGAGAGATAAGGTAGAGAGAGAGAAAAAGACAGAGAGAGAGAGAGGGATAGAGAGAGAGAGAGAGAGAGAAAGGGAGAGAGAGAAAAATACAGAGAAAGAGACAGAGAGAGAAAGAGACAGAGGAAGAGAGACTGATCCTCCTATCTGTAATAGAGTTGACATCTTTGTAGGAGACAGAGAGACTGATCCTCCTATCTGTAATATAGTTGACATCTTTGTAGGAGACAGAGAGACTGATCATCCTATCTGTAATAGAGTTGACATCTTTGTAGGAGAGAGAGACAGATCATCCTATCTGTAATAGAGTTGACATCTTTGTAGGAGACAGAGAGACTGATCCTCCTATCTGTAATGGAGTTGACATCTTTGTAGGAGACAGAGAGACTGATCCTCCTATCTGTAATGGAGTTGACATCTTTGTAGGAGACAGAGAGACTGATCATCCTATCTGTAATAGAGTTGACATCTTTGTAGGAGACAGAGAGACTGATCCTCCTATCTGTAATAGAGTTGACATCTTTGTAGGAGACAGAGAGACTGATCCTCCTATCTGTAATAGAGTTGACATCTTTGTAGGAGACAGAGAGACTGATCATCCTATCTGTAATAGAGTTGACATCTTTGTAGGAGACAGAGAGACTGATCATCCTATCTGTAATAGAGTTGACATCTTTGTAGGAGACAGAGAGACTGATCATCCTATCTGTAATAGAGTTGACATCTTTGTAGGAGACAGAGACTGATCATCCTATCTGTAATGGAGTTGACATCTTTGTAGGAGACAGAGAGACTGATCCTCCTATCTGTAATAGAGTTGACATCTTTGTAGGAGACAGAGAGACTGATCATCCTATCTGTAATAGAGTTGACATCTTTGTAGGAGACAGAGAGACTGATCCTCCTATCTGTAATAGAGTTGACATCTTTGTAGGAGACAGAGACTGATCCTCCTATCTGTAATAGAGTTGACATCTTTGTAGGAGACAGAGAGACTGATCCTCCTATCTGTAATAGAGGTGCCATCTTTGTAGGAGACAGAGAGACCTATCTGTAATAGAGTTGACATCTTTGTAGGAGACAGAGAGACTGATCCTCCTATCTGTAATAGAGTTGACATCTTTGTAGGAGACAGAGACTGATCCTCCTATCTGTAATAGAGTTGACATCTTTGTAGGAGACAGAGAGACTGATCCTCCTATCTGTAATAGAGGTGCCATCTTTGTAGGAGACAGAGAGACTGATCCTCCTATCTGTAATAGAGGTGCCATCTTTGTAGGAGACAAAGAGACTGATCATCCTATCTGTAATAGAGGTGCCATCTTTGTAGGAGACAGAGAGACTGATCATCCTATCTGTAATAGAGGTGCCATCTTTGTAGGAGACAGAGAGACTGATCATCCTATCTGTAATAGAGTTGAAGACTTGATGTTTTATTTAATTTATTTAACCTTTATTTAACTAGGCAAGTCAGTTAAGAACAAATTCTTATTTACAATGACGGCCTACACCGGCCAAACCCGGACGACGCTGGGTCAATTGTGCACCGCCCTATGGGACTCCCAATCATGGCCGGTTGTGATACAGACTGGATTCAAACCAGGGTGTCTGTAGTGACGCCTCTAGCACGGACATGCAGTGCCTTAGACCGCTGCGCCACTCGGGAGCCCAAGTGAGAGACTTGCCTCCAGTAGCTCTCTACTCTGGTCTGATCACATAGACCCTCAGCACCACAGTTCACACTCCTGATGCAACACACTGCCACAACCAGTATGTGTGTGTGTCAATGCTTCTCTCTATAGAGTCTGATTTATGAATTCAGTGAAATCAGCATGGGCGCTGATAGCAGCATAGGAGTGAGATGACGGAGGGTATCACACGTGTGTGTGTGTGTGTGTGTGTGTGTGTGTGTGTGTGTGTGTGTGTGTGAGAGCTTGTTCGCACTTCAAACTTTAATGTGCCAGCCTATCTCTTTCTGTGGGTCTGATAACACGGATCCCTGAAGTCATCAGAAAAACACAAAGCAGAGCGTTGCAGCATGCTTCCTCTTTCATGTCCCCCTATTCCAACCCCCATCTCCTACAACACACACACACACACACACACACACACACACACACACACACACACACACACACACACACACACACACACACACACACACACACACACACACACACGCACCAACTCCCACCGCCCCTCTTCGCCAGAGACAAATACCCTTCGATCCCCAACACACCAAACACACACTCGTGTCTTCCACCCCCGCACATGACAAAGGCTATAAGCTGAAATGTTGGGTGTATCCACTGAATAAATTTGAAAGTAAATTAATGTATGTGTGCCAAGTCCTCTGCATTGTGTGTGTGTGTATAGTCTATGTATATATATATAGATGTGTGTGTATAGTCTATGTATAAATGTGTGTGTATAGTGTGTATAGTGTGTATAGTGTGTGTGTGTGTGTGTGAGTGAGTGTGGGTGTGTGCGTGCGTGCATGTGTGTGTGTGTGTGTGTATAGCAAGGCAGGCTGTGGTAGGCAGGCAGCCCTCTAGCCTATAACCCTGTGACAGTATAAAGCTTTATAGAGAGCAGTCTTGCTCTATTGCTGCTGCGATAGAGCAAACAAATACACTGGGTCTCTGTACCCTTCAGTTTCCCACTCTCCCTTCCTTCCTTCCTTCCTCCCCTCTCTCTTCTCTTCTTTCCCACTGCACGTCTCCTTTCCTTACCTCCGCTCATTTAGTTTCTCTCCACTCCTTCTCCTAGTTTACTTTCCTTCCCTCCTCATCTAGTTTCTCTCCTCTCCTTCCTTCTACTAGTCTCCTTTCCTTCCCTCCTCTCATCTAGTTTCTCTCCTCTCCATTCTCCTCCTAGTTTCCTTTCCTTCCCTCCTCTCAACTAGTTTCTCTCCTCTCCTTCTCCTAATCTCCTTTCCTTCCCTCTGCTTATCTAGTTTATCTCCTCTCCTTCCGTCTCCTAGTCTCCTTTCCTTCCCTCTACTCAACTAGTTTCTCTCCTCTCCTTCTTCTCCTAATCTCCTTTCCTTCCCTCTGCTTATCTAGTTTATCTTCTCTCCTTCCTTTTTCTAGTCTCCTTTCCTTTCCTTCCCTCCTCTCATCTAGTTTATCTCCTCTCCTTCCGTCTCCTAGTCTCCTTTCCTTCCCTCTACTCAACTAGTTTCTCTCCTCTCCTTCTTCTCCTAATCTCCTTTCCTTCCCTCTGCTTATCTAGTTTCTCTCCTCTCCTTCCTTCTCCTAGTCTCCTTTCATTCTTTCCTTTTTTCTTGTCCTCTGCTTCTTATAATAAACAGTACAGACTACAGTATGTATGGCTGGGACTCTAAACATACTGTCCTTCCTGTTGTCCCTCCAGAGGACAGGAAGCTGTTTGTGGGGATGCTGAATAAGCAGCAGACTGAGGAGGACGTGTATCGCCTCTTTGAGCCCTACGGTGCCATCGAGGAGTGCACCGTGCTAAGAGGTCCTGACGGAAACAGCAAAGGTATAGGAACTGTTCTTTCTTATAATCTTTCTATTACTTCATCAGTTGTAGTGAATACTGTAGTTTCCATGGCATTAGCTAGGGTTGTTGGGTTGAATAGTGTAGTTTCCATGGCATTAGCTAGGGTTGTTGGGTTGAATAGTGTAGTTTCCATGGCATTAGCTAGGGTTGTTGGGTTGAATAGTGTAGTTTCCATGGCATTAGCTAGGGTTGTTGGGTTGAATAGTGTAGTTTCCATGGCATTAGCTCGGGTTGTTGGGTTGAATAGTGTAGTTTCCATGGCATTAGCTAGGGTTGTTGGTTTGAATACTCTAGTTTCCGTGGCATTAGCTTGGGGTATTGGGTTGAATACTCTAGTTTCCATGGCATTAGCTAGGGTTGTTGGGTTAAACTCTAGTTTCCATGGCATTAGCTCGGGTTGTTGGGTTGAATACTCTAGTTTCCATGGCATTAGCTCGGGTTGTTGGGTTGAATACGCTAGTTTCCATGGAATTAGCTAGGGTTGTTGGGTTGAATACTCTAGTTTCCATGGCATTAGCTAGGGTTGTTGGGTTGAATACTCTAGTTTCCGTGGCATTAGCTAGGGTTGTTGGGTTGAATTCTCTAGTTTCCATGGCATTAGCTAGGGTTGTTGGGTTGAATACTCTAGTTTCCGTGGCATTAGCTAGGGTTGTTGGGTTGAATACTCTAGTTTCCGTGGCATTAGCTAGGGTTGTTGAGTTGAATAGTCTAGTTTCCGTGGCATTAGCTTGGGTTGTTGGGTTGAATACTCTAGTTTCCGTGGCATTAGCTAGGGTTGTTGGGTTGAATACTTTACTTTCCATGGCATTAGCTAGGGTTGTTCGGTTGAATATTCTAATTTAAATGGCATTAGCTAGGGTTGTTCGGTTGAATATTCTAAATTAAATGGCATTAGCTGGGGTTGTTCGGTTGAATAGTCTAGTTTCTATGGCAATAGCTAGGGTTGTTGGGTTGAATAGTCTAGTTTCCATGGCATTAGCTAGGGTTGTTGGGTTAAATACTCTAGTTTCCATGG
The DNA here is from genome assembly GCF_045679555.1 of Salvelinus alpinus. Lineage (NCBI taxonomy): Eukaryota > Metazoa > Chordata > Actinopteri > Salmoniformes > Salmonidae > Salvelinus > Salvelinus alpinus. Next base: position 16,081,961 of record NC_092108.1, on the reverse strand, counting down.
CATTAGCTCGGGTTGTTGGGTTAAATACTCTAGTTTCCATGGCATTAGCTAGGGTTGTTGGGTTGAATACTCTAGTTTCCGTGGCATTAGCTAGGGTTGTTGGGTTGAATTCTCTAGTTTCCATGGCATTAGCTAGGGTTGTTGGGTTGAATACTCTAGTTTCCGTGGCATTAGCTAGGGTTGTTGGGTTGAATACGCTAGTTTCCGTGGCATTAGCTAGGGTTGTTGAGTTGAATAGTCTAGTTTCCGTGGCATTAGCTTGGGTTGTTGGGTTGAATACTCTAGTTTCCGTGGCATTAGCTAGGGTTGTTGGGTTGAATACTTTACTTTCCATGGCATTAGCTAGGGTTGTTCGGTTGAATATTCAAATTTAAATGGCATTAGCTAGGGTTGTTGGGTTGAATACTCTAGTTTCCATGGCATTAGCTAGGGTTGTTGGGTTAAATACTCTAGTTCCCATGGCATTAGCTAGGGTTGTTGGGTTGAATAGTCTAGTTTCCGTGGCATTAGCTAGGGTTGTTGGGTTGAATACTCTAGTTTCCGTGGCATTAGCTAGGGTTGTTGAGTTGAATAGTCTAGTTTCCGTGGCATTAGCTTGGGTTGTTGGGTTGAATACTCTAGTTTCCGTGGCATTAGCTAGGGTTGTTGGGTTGAATACTCTAGTTTCCGTGGCATTAGCTAGGGTTGTTGAGTTGAATAGTCTAGTTTCCGTGGCATTAGCTAGGGTTGTTGGGTTGAATATTTTACTTTCCATGGCATTAGCTAGGGTTGTTCGGTTGAATATTCTAATTTAAATGGCATTAGCTAGGGTTGTTCGGTTGAATATTCTAAATTAAATGGCATTAGCTAGGGTTGTTCGGTTGAATAGTCTAGTTTCTATGGCAATAGCTAGGGTTGTTGGGTTGAATAGTCTAGTTTCCATGGCATTAGCTAGGGTTGTTGGGTTAAATACTCTAGTTTCCATGGCATTAGCTCGGGTTGTTGGGTTAAATACTCTAGTTTCCGTGGCATTAGCTAGGGTTGTTGGGTTGAATTCTCTAGTTTCCATGGCATTAGCTAGGGTTGTTGGGTTGAATACTCTAGTTTCCGTGGCATTAGCTAGGGTTGTTGGGTTGAATACTCTAGTTTCCGTGGCATTAGCTAGGGTTGTTGAGTTGAATAGTCTAGTTTCCGTGGCATTAGCTTGGGTTGTTGGGTTGAATACTCTAGTTTCCGTGGCATTAGCTAGGGTTGTTCGGTTGAATATTCAAATTTAAATGGCATTAGCTAGGGTTGTTCGGTTGAATATTCTAAATTAAATGGCATTAGCTAGGGTTGTTAGGTTGAATAGTCTAGTTTCTATGGCAATAGCTAGGGTTGTTTGGTTGAATACTGTAGTTTCTGTTGCATTAGCTGGGGTTGTTGGGTTGAATACTCTGGTTTCTGTGGCATTAGCTTGGGGTATTGGGTTGAATACTCTAGTTTCCTTGGCATTAGCTTGGGTTGTTGGGTTGAATACTCTAGTTTCCATTGCATTAGCTCGGGTTGTTGGGTTGAATACTCTAGTTTCCATGGCATTAGCTCGGGTTGTTGGGTTGAATGCTCTAGTTTCCATGGAATTAGCTAGGGTTGTTGGGTTGAATATTCTAATTTAAATGGCATTAGCTAGGGTTGTTCGGTTGAATACTGTAGTTTCCATGGCATTAGCTAGGGTTGTTGGGTTGAATACTCTAGTTTCCATGGCATTAGCTAGGGTTGTTCGGTTGAATATTCTAATTTAAATGGCATTAGCTAGGGTTGTTGGGTTGAATACTCTAGTTTCCATGGCATTAGCTAGGGTTGTTGGGTTGAATACTCTAGTTTCCGTGGCATTAGCTTGGGGTATTGGGTTGAATACTCTAGTTTCCATGGCATTAGCTAGGGTTGTTCGGTTGAATATTCTAATTTAAATGGCATTAGCTTGGGGTATTGGGTTGAATACTCTAGTTTCCATGGCATTAGCTAGGGTTGTTGGGTTGAATACTCTAGTTTCCGTGGCATTAGCTAGGGTTGTTGGGTTGAATTCTCTAGTTTCCATGGCATTAGCTAGGGTTGTTGGGTTGAATACTCTAGTTTCCGTGGCATTAGCTAGGGTTGTTGGGTTGAATACTCTAGTTTCCGTGGCATTAGCTAGGGTTGTTGAGTTGAATAGTCTAGTTTCCGTGGCATTAGCTTGGGTTGTTGGGTTGAATACTCTAGTTTCCGTGGCATTAGCTAGGGTTGTTCGGTTGAATATTCAAATTTAAATGGCATTAGCTAGGGTTGTTCGGTTGAATATTCTAAATTAAATGGCATTAGCTAGGGTTGTTAGGTTGAATAGTCTAGTTTCTATGGCAATAGCTAGGGTTGTTTGGTTGAATACTGTAGTTTCTGTTGCATTAGCTGGGGTTGTTGGGTTGAATACTCTGGTTTCTGTGGCATTAGCTTGGGGTATTGGGTTGAATACTCTAGTTTCCTTGGCATTAGCTTGGGTTGTTGGGTTGAATACTCTAGTTTCCATTGCATTAGCTCGGGTTGTTGGGTTGAATACTCTAGTTTCCATGGCATTAGCTCGGGTTGTTGGGTTGAATGCTCTAGTTTCCATGGAATTAGCTAGGGTTGTTGGGTTGAATATTCTAATTTAAATGGCATTAGCTAGGGTTGTTCGGTTGAATACTGTAGTTTCCATGGCATTAGCTAGGGTTGTTGGGTTGAATACTCTAGTTTCCATGGCATTAGCTAGGGTTGTTCGGTTGAATATTCTAATTTAAATGGCATTAGCTAGGGTTGTTGGGTTGAATACTCTAGTTTCCATGGCATTAGCTAGGGTTGTTGGGTTGAATACTCTAGTTTCCGTGGCATTAGCTTGGGGTATTGGGTTGAATACTCTAGTTTCCATGGCATTAGCTAGGGTTGTTCGGTTGAATATTCTAATTTAAATGGCATTAGCTTGGGGTATTGGGTTGAATACTCTAGTTTCCATGGCATTAGCTAGGGTTGTTGGGTTGAATACTCTAGTTTCCGTGGAATTAGCTTGGGTTGTTGGGTTGAATACTCTAGTTTCCATGGCATTAGCTAGGGTTGTTGGGTTGAATACTCTAGTTTCCATGGCATTAGCTCGGGTTGTTGGGTTGAATACTCTAGTTTCCATGGCATTAGCTAGGGTTGTTGGGTTGAATACTCTAGATTCCATGGCATTAGCTAGGGTTGTTGGGTTGAATAGTCTAGTTTCCATGGCATTAGCTAGGGTTGTTGGGTTGAATACTATAGTTTCCGTGGCATTAGCTAGGGTTGTTGGGTTGAATACTCTAGTTTCCGTGGCATTAGCTTGGGTTGTTGGGTTGAATACTCTAGTTTCCGTGGCATTAGCTAGGGTTGTTCGGTTGAATATTCTAATTTAAATGGCATTAGCTAGGGTTGTTCGGTTGAATATTCTAATTTAAATGGCATTAGCTAGGGTTGTTCGGTTGAATACTCTAGTTTCCATTGCATTAGCTAGGGTTGTTGGGTTGAATACTCTAGTTTCTGTGGCATTAGCTAGGGTTGTTGGGTTGAATAGTCTAGTTTCCATGGCATTAGCTAGGGTTGTTGGGTTGAATACTCTAGTTTCCGTGGCATTAGCTAGGGTTGTTGGGTTGAATACTCTAGTTTCCATGGCATTAGCTAGGGTTGTTGGGTTGAATACTCTAGTTTCCATGGCATTAGCTAGGGTTGTTGGGTTGAATACTCTAGTTTCCAAGGCATTAACTAGGGTTGTTGGGTTGAATACTCTAGTTTCCGTGGCATTAGCTAGGGTTGTTGGGTTGAATACTCTAGTTTCCATGGCATTAGCTAGGGTTGTTGGGTTAAATACTCTAGTTTCCATGGCATTAGCTAGGGTTGTTGGGTTGAATACTCTAGTTTCCGTGGCATTAGCTAGGGTTGTTGGGTTGAATACTCTAGTTTCCGTGGCATTAGCTAGGGTTGTTGGGTTGAATACTCTAGTTTCCGTGGCATTAGCTAGGGTTGTTGAGTTGAATAGTCTAGTTTCCGTGGCATTAGCTTGGGTTGTTGGGTTGAATACTCTAGTTTCCGTGGCATTAGCTAGGGTTGTTGGGTTGAATACTCTAGTTTCCGTGGCATTAGCTAGGGTTGTTGAGTTGAATAGTCTAGTTTCCGTGGCATTAGCTAGGGTTGTTGGGTTGAATATTTTACTTTCCATGGCATTAGCTAGGGTTGTTCGGTTGAATATTCTAATTTAAATGGCATTAGCTAGGGTTGTTCGGTTGAATATTCTAAATTAAATGGCATTAGCTAGGGTTGTTCGGTTGAATAGTCTAGTTTCTATGGCAATAGCTAGGGTTGTTGGGTTGAATAGTCTAGTTTCCATGGCATTAGCTAGGGTTGTTGGGTTAAATACTCTAGTTTCCATGGCATTAGCTCGGGTTGTTGGGTTAAATACTCTAGTTTCCATGGCATTAGCTAGGGTTGTTGGGTTGAATACTCTAGTTTCCGTGGCATTAGCTAGGGTTGTTGGGTTGAATTCTCTAGTTTCCATGGCATTAGCTAGGGTTGTTGGGTTGAATACTCTAGTTTCCGTGGCATTAGCTAGGGTTGTTGGGTTGAATACTCTAGTTTCCGTGGCATTAGCTAGGGTTGTTGAGTTGAATAGTCTAGTTTCCGTGGCATTAGCTTGGGTTGTTGGGTTGAATACTCTAGTTTCCGTGGCATTAGCTAGGGTTGTTGGGTTGAATACTTTACTTTCCATGGCATTAGCTAGGGTTGTTCGGTTGAATATTCAAATTTAAATGGCATTAGCTAGGGTTGTTCGGTTGAATATTCTAGTTTCTATGGCAATAGCTAGGGTTGTTTGGTTGAATACTGTAGTTTCTGTTGCATTAGCTGGGGTTGTTGGGTTGAATACTCTGGTTTCTGTGGCATTAGCTTGGGGTATTGGGTTGAATACTCTAGTTTCCTTGGCATTAGCTTGGGTTGTTGGGTTGAATACTCTAGTTTCCATTGCTTTAGCTCGGGTTGTTGGGTTGAATACTCTAGTTTCCATGGCATTAGCTCGGGTTGTTGGGTTGAATGCTCTAGTTTCCATGGAATTAGCTAGGGTTGTTGGGTTGAATACTTTACTTTCCATGGCATTAGCTAGGGTTGTTCGGTTGAATATTCAAATTTAAATGGCATTAGCTAGGGTTGTTCGGTTGAATATTCTAGTTTCTATGGCAATAGCTAGGGTTGTTTGGTTGAATACTGTAGTTTCTGTTGCATTAGCTGGGGTTGTTGGGTTGAATACTCTGGTTTCTGTGGCATTAGCTTGGGGTATTGGGTTGAATACTCTAGTTTCCTTGGCATTGGCTTGGGTTGTTGGGTTGAATACTCTAGTTTCCATTGCATTAGCTCGGGTTGTTGGGTTGAATACTCTAGTTTCCATGGCATTAGCTCGGGTTGTTGGGTTGAATGCTCTAGTTTCCATGGAATTAGCTAGGGTTGTTGGGTTGAATGCTCTAGTTTCCATGGAATTAGCTAGGGTTGTTGGGTTGAATATTCTAATTTAAATGGCATTAGCTAGGGTTGTTCGGTTGAATACTGTAGTTTCCATGGCATTAGCTAGGGTTGTTGGGTTGAATACTCTAGTTTCCATGGCATTAGCTAGGGTTGTTCGGTTTAATATTCTAATTTAAATGGCATTAGCTAGGGTTGTTGGGTTGAATACTCTAGTTTCCATGGCATTAGCTAGGGTTGTTGGGTTGAATACTCTAGTTTCCGTGGCATTAGCTTGGGGTATTGGGTTGAATACTCTAGTTTCCATGGCATTAGCTAGGGTTGTTCGGTTGAATATTCTAATTTAAATGGCATTAGCTTGGGGTATTGGGTTGAATACTCTAGTTTCCATGGCATTAGCTAGGGTTGTTGGGTTGAATACTCTAGTTTCCGTGGAATTAGCTTGGGTTGTTGGGTTGAATACTCTAGTTTCCATGGCATTAGCTCGGGTTGTTGGGTTGAATACTCTAGTTTCCATGGCATTAGCTAGGGTTGTTGGGTTGAATACTCTAGATTCCATGGCATTAGCTAGGGTTGTTGGGTTGAATACTCTAGTTTCCATGGCATTAGCTAGGGTTGTTGGGTTGAATACTATAGTTTCCGTGGCATTAGCTAGGGTTGTTGGGTTGAATACTCTAGTTTCCGTGGCATTAGCTTGGGTTGTTGGGTTGAATACTCTAGTTTCCGTGGCATTAGCTAGGGTTGTTCGGTTGAATATTCTAATTTAAATGGCATTAGCTAGGGTTGTTCGGTTGAATATTCTAATTTAAATGGCATTAGCTAGGGTTGTTCGGTTGAATACTCTAGTTTCCATTGCATTAGCTAGGGTTGTTGGGTTGAATACTCTAGTTTCTGTGGCATTAGCTAGGGTTGTTGGGTTGAATAGTCTAGTTTCCATGGCATTAGCTAGGGTTGTTGGGTTGAATACTCTAGTTTCCGTGGCATTAGCTAGGGTTGTTGGGTTGAATACTCTAGTTTCCATGGCATTAGCTAGGGTTGTTGGGTTGAATACTCTAGTTTCCATGGCATTAGCTAGGGTTGTTGGGTTGAATACTCTAGTTTCCAAGGCATTAACTAGGGTTGTTGGGTTGAATACTCTAGTTTCCATGGCATTAACTAGGGTTGTTGGGTTGAATACTCTAGTTTCCATGGCATTAGCTAGGGTTGTTGGGTTGAATACTCTAGTTTCCATGGCATTAGCTAGGGTTGTTGGGTTGAATACTCTAGTTTCCAAGGCATTAACTAGGGTTGTTGGGTTGAATACTCTAGTTTCCATGGCATTAACTAGGGTTGTTGGGTTGAATACTCTAGTTTCCATGGCATTAGCTAGGGTTGTTGGGTTGAAAGCAATAGGATTTGCAAAAAAAGACTAAATGCTTTCTCTTCATCCAACTGCTCTCGTTCTAACAACATGTTGTAGTCAGTCTAACACTACTGACGCAATCGTATTGGTAGCCAATCAACTCAACAGCCTTGGTGTCTCAAAAGACTGCCTCGCCTGGTTCACCAACTACTTCTCAGACAGAGTTCAGTGTGTCAAATCGGAGGGCCTGTTGTCCGGAACTCTGGCAGTCTCTATGGGGCTACCACAGGGTTCAATTCTCGGGCCGACTCTTTTCTCTGTATATATCAACGATGTCGCTCTTTCTGAGAAACTAAATGAGGGGAGGGAAGGAACGTAGACTAGGAGAAGGAGAGGAGAGAAACTAGATGAAAATTAAAAATAAATCCCTAGAATCATCTTCTGTTGTGTTCCAGTACAGGTAAGTTTTACATATTACATTTTCTGTATTCTCATATCTATCTCTCTCATGTCACAATGACATTGTTCTTCCTGTACACACACACACATTTTCCCAGTGTCTCAAACTTGCGTCTCCCATGTCCGAGCAATGTTACGCCTGCCTGTGTGATAGCTGACACATCGGCTTGACACTGCAGTGACAGAACTCATTTAACACTCTGCACTGCAGTGAGGTAAGACAATACCTGACAGGCAACGCATGAGAGCACACACACACACACACACACACATCCACAAACACACACATTGGTCACAAACCCAAAATAATCTTCTAGTCAGGTCTGTGTGGAGACACTCGCTCAAAGATGCAGAAAATGTGGTCAACTGAAAGTCAAAGGTAAGTGTGTGTCACGTTCGTCGTTTGGATGAAGAGAGGAGGACCAAGGCGCAGCGTGATAGTAATACATTATTTTATTTATTAAACGAAACGAAGAACACTTAAACAAACTATACAAAACAACAAACGAACGTGAAGCTATATATTAAACAAGTGCAGACACAGGCAACTTACATATAGACAATAACCCACGAAATCCCTAAAGAATATGGCTGCCTAAATATGGTTCCCAATCAGAGAGAATGATAAACAGCTGCCTCTAATTGAGAACCAATCTAGGCAACCATAGACATACAAACACCTAGACTAGAAAACACCCCATAAACATACAAAACCCCTAGACTAGACAAAACACATAAATCCCCCATGTCACACCCTGACCTAATCAAAATAATAAAGAAAACAAAGATAACTAAGGCCAGGGCGTGACAGTGTGTGAATACTACATTAGAGTTTTGAGAGGAAAGTGAGACAGGTATACAGACTTCAATTCAAGCGGCTTTATTGTCATGGGAAACATATGTTAACATTGCCGAAGCAAGTGAAGTAGATAATATACAAAAGTGAAAGAAACAATAAAAATGAACAGTGAACATTACACTCACAGAAGTTCCAAAAGAATCAAGAGATTACAAATGTCATAATATGTACATATACAGTGTTGTAATGATGTAAAAATGCTTAAAGTACAAAAGGGATAATAAATAAACATAAATATGGGTTGTATTTACAATGGTGTTTGTTCTTCACTGGTTGACCTTTTCTTGTGGCAACAGGTCACAAATCTCGATGCTGGGATGGCACACTGTGGTATTTCACCCAGTAGATATGGGAGTTTATCAAAATTGAGTTTGTTTTCAAATTCTTTGTGGATCTGTGTAATCTGAGGGAAATATGTGTCTCTAAAATGGTCATACATTGGGAAGGAGGTTAGGAAGTGCAGCTCAGTTTCCACCTCATTTTGTGGGCAGTGTGCACATAACCTGTCTTCTCTTGAGAGCCAGGTCTGCCTATGGCGGTCTTTCTCAATAGCAAGGCTATGCTCACTGAATCTGTACATAGTCAAAGCTTTCCTTAAGTTTTGCTCAGTCACAGTGGTCAAGTATTCTGCCACTGTGTACTCTCTGTTTAGGGCCAAATAGCATTCTAGTTTGCTCTGTTTTTTTGTTAATTCTTTCCAATGTGTCAAGTAATTATCTTTTAGTTTTCTCATGATTTGGTTGCGTCTAATTGTGTTGCTGTCCTGGAGCTCTGTGGGTTCTGTTTGTTTGTGAACAGAGCCCCAGGACCAGCTTGCTTAGGGGACTCTTGGTGAGCGAACCCCAGACCTCACAACCATAAAGGGCAATGGGTTGTATAACTGATTCAAGTATTTTTAGCCAGATCCTAATTGGTAAGTTGAATTTTATGTTCCTTTTGATGGCATAGAATGCCCTTCTTGCCGTTCACAGCTTTGTGGAAGATACCTGTGGCGCTAATGTTTAGGCCAAGGTATGTATAGTTTTTTGTGTGCTCTAGGGCAACGGTGTCTAGATGGAATTTGTATTTGTGGTCCTGGCGACTGGACCTTTTTTGGAACACCATTATTTTGGTCTTACTGAGATTTACTGTCAGGGCCCAGGTCTGGCAGAATCTGTGCAGAAGATCTAGTTGCTGCTGTAGGCCCTCCTTGGTTGGTGACAGAAACACCAGATCATCAACAAACAGTAGACATTTGACTTCAAATTCTAGTAGGGTGAGTCCGGGTGCTGCAGACTTTTCTAGTGCCCTCGCCAATTCGTTGATATATATGTTGAAGAGAGTGGGGCTTAAGCTGCATCCCTGTCTCACCCCACGGCCCTGTGAGAAGAAATGTGTGTGTTTTTCTGCCTATTTTTACTGCACACTTGTTGTTTGTGTACCTGGATTTTATAATGTCATATATTGTTCCCCCAGCACCACTTGCCATCAATTCGTATAGCAGACCCTCATGCCAAATTGAGTCGAAGGCTTTTTTGAAATTAATGGTTTGTTTGTTTGTCAATTAGGGTGTGCAGGGTGAATACGTGGTCTGTTGTACGATAATTTGGTAAAAAGCCAATTTGACATTTGCTCAGTACATTATTTTCACTGAGGAAATGTACGAGTCTGCTGTTAATGATAATGCAGAGGATTTTCCCAAGGTTGCTGTGAATGCATATCCCATGGTAGTTATTGGGGTCAATTTTGTCTCCACTTATATGGATTGGGGTGATCAGTCCTTGGTTCCAAATATTGGGGAAGATGCCAGAGCTGAGAATGATGTTAAAGAGTTTTAGTATAGCCAGTTGGAATTTGTTGTCTGTATATTTGATCATTTCATTGAGGATGCCATCAACAACACAGGCCTTTTTAGGTGGGAGGGTTTTAATTTTGTCCTGCAGTTCATTCAAGGTAATTTGAGAATCCAGGGGGTTCTGGTAGGTCTTTAATAGTTGATTCTAAGATTTGTATTTGATCGTGTATATGTTTTTACTGTTTGTTCTTTGTTATAGAGCCAAAAAGATTGGAGAAGTGGTTTACCCATCCATCTCCATTTTGGATAGATAATTTTTTGTGTTTAGTGTTTTCCAATTTTCCGAGAAGTGGTTAGAGTCTATGGATTCTTCAATTACATTGAGCTGATTTCTGACGTGCGGCTCCTTCTTTTTCCTTAGTGTATTTCTGTATTGTTTTAGTGATTCACCATAGTGAAGGCGTAGACTCAGGTTTTCCGAGTCTCTGTGTTTTTGGTTGGACAGGTTTCTCAATTTCTTTCTTAGATTTTTGCATTCTTAATCAAACCATTTGTTATTGGTTGTTCATTTTCTTCGGTTTTCTATTTCGGATTTTTAGATTTGATTGGGAAGCTGAGAGGTCAAATATACTGTTAAGATTTTCTACTGCCAAGTTTACACCTTCACTATTACAGCGGAACGTTTTATCCAGGAAGTTGTCTAAAAGGGATTGAATTTGTTTTTGCCACATTGTTTTTTGGTAGGTTTTCAAACTACATTCCTTCTATCTATAACATTTCTTAATATTACTCAGTTCCTTTGGCTTTGATGCCTCATGATTGACTATTGCTCTGTTCAAGTAGACTGTGATTTTTGCTGTGGTCTGACAGGGGTGTCAGTGGGCTGACTGTGAACACTGAGAGACTCTGGGTTGAGGTCAGTGATAAAGTAATCTACAGTACTACTGCCAAGAGATGAGCTATAAGTGTTCCAACCATAGGAGTCCCCTCGAAGCCTACCATTGACTATGTACAGTGGGGAGAACAAGTATTTGATACACTGCCGATTTTGCAGGTTTTCCTACTTACAAAGCATGTAGAGGTCTGTAATTTTTATCATAGGTACACTTCAACTGTGAGAGACGGAATCTAAAACAAAAATCCAGAAAATCACATTGTATGATTTTTAAGTAATTAATTTGCATTTTATTGCATGACATAAGTATTTGATCACCTACCAACCAGTAAGAATTCCGGCTCTCACAGACCTGTTAGTTTTTCTTTAAGAAGCCCTCCTGTTCTCCACTCATTACCTGTATTAACTGCACCTGTTTGAACTCGTTACCTGTATAAAAGACACCTGTCCACACACTCAATCAAACAGACTCCAACCTCTCCACAATGGCCAAGACCAGAGAGCTGTATAAGGACATCAGGGATAAAATTGTAGACATGCAACAGGCTGGGATGGGCTACAGGACAATAGGCAAGCAGCTCGGTGAGAAGGCAACAACTGTTGGCGCAATTATTAGAAAATGGAAGAAGTTCAAGATGACGGTCAATCACCCTCGGTCTGGGGCTCCATGCAAGATCTCACCTCGTGGGGCATCAATGATCATGAGGAAGGTGAGTTATCAGCCCAGAACTACACGGCAGGACCTGGTCAATGACCTGGAGAGAGCTGGGACCACAGTCTCAAAGAAAACCATTAGTAACACACTACACCGTCATGGATTAAAATCCTGCAGCGCACGCAAGGTCCACCTGCTCAAGCCAGCGCATGTCCAGGCCCGTCTGAAGTTTGCCAATGACCATCTGGATGATCCAGAGGAGGAATGGGAGAAGGTCATGTGGTCTGATGAGACAAAAATAGAGCTTTTTGGTCTAAACTCCACTCGCCGTGTTTGGAGGAAGAAGAAGGATGAGTACAACCCCAAGAACACCATCCCAACCGTGAAGCATGGAGGTGGAAACATCATTCTTTGGGGATGCTTTTCTGCAAAGGGTACAGGATGACTGCACCGTATTGAGGGGAGGATGGATGGGGCCATGTATCGCGAGATCTTGGCCAACAACCTCCTTCCCTCAGTAAGAGCATTGAAGATGGGTCGTGGCTGGGTCTTCCAGCATGACAACGACCCGAAACACACAGCCAGGGCAACTAAGGAGTGGCGCCGTAAGAAGCATCTCAAGGTCCTGGAGTGGCCTAGCCAGTCTCCAGACCTGAACCCAATAGAAAATCTTTGGAGGGAGCTGAAAGTCCGTATTGCCCAGCGACAGCCCCGAAACCTGAAGGATCTGGAGAAGATCTGTATGGAGGAGTGGGCCAAAATCCCTGCTGCAGTGTGTGCAAACCTGGTCAAGAACTACAGGAAACGTATGATCTCTGTAATTGCAAACAAAGGTTTCTGTACCAAATATTAAGATCTGCTTTTCTGATGTATCAAATACTTATGTCATGCAATAAAATGCAAATTAATTACTTAAAAATCATACAATGTGATTTTCTGGATTTTTGTTTTAGATTCCGTCTCTCATAGTTGAAGTGTACCCATGATAGAAATTACAGACCTCTACATGCTTTGTAAGTAGGAAAACCTGCAAAATCGGCAGTGTATCAAATACTTGTTCTCCCCACTGTACATACCCAGCATGCGACATGTTTTTGTTGGTTATGTTGTCATAGTTGTGCCTAGGGGGGCATATGGGGGAGGGAATGCTGTCACCTCCAGGCAGGTGTTTGTCCCCCTGTAAGGTTCTTGTCCGGTTCTGGCATTTAGGTCACCACAGACTAGTACATGTCCCTGGGCCTGGAAATTATTGATTTTCCCCTCTAGGATGGAGAAGCTGTCTTCATTAAAGTATAGGGATTCTAGTGGGGGGATATAGGTAGCACACAGGAGGACATTTTTCTCTGTTAAGATCATTTCCTTTTGAATTTCTAGCTAAATGTAAAATGTTCATGTTTTGATAAATTTAATGGAGTGAGTTAGGTCCGCTCTATACCAAATTAGCATACCCCTGAGTCCCTTCCCTGTTTCACACCTGGTAGTTTGGTGGATGGGACTACCAGCTCTCTGTAACCTAGAGGGCAACCAGTGGGTCTGTCTGCTCTATACCAGGTTTCTTGTCGGATGACAATGTCTGTATTTCCGATTTCTTTGATGAAGTCCAGGTTCCTGCTCTTTAGGCCAAAGGCAGATGACCTCAGGCCTTGGATATTCCAGGATGAGATAGTGAAGGCTTTGTGTTCCATAAAGTGTCCAATGTTGTTGGTTGTGTCGTTTGGCCTCAGACCAGTAAGTGTGAGCAGAGCCTGCTGAGCATCTGGTACATGCCATTGGCTTGGGCTAGTGTAAGAGTGGGGGTTGGGCCTGTTTGCCCGCTCATGGCCTGGGCGTATGTGTGACTTCCATGTTGAGGCCCTCTTTGCGGGGGTGGGGTGAATGGGGTGGGCAGAAGGGTCATAGGTCTGATCTGAGGGGGCCTAAATTGTGTGTGGACATAGTTGACTTTGGTGGGTGTTGATTGGTTGGGGTCTGGATGTAGGTCCTCTCGGCGTGGGTCCTCTATGTGTAGGTCCGGGGGGGGTGTTTGTTGATCTGTTGCTCCTGTGTGAAGTGTTGGGGCTGTGGTTGAGGGCGATGTCCTTTAGGGTCCTGGCGAAGGTGCGCTCTGCTGCCTTGTAGAGGTGGACCTGGTCATAAAGGCTGTTCAAGTCCAGGGTGGAGTGGTGGGCCAGGAAAACATTTGGTTTTGAGGCACAGTCACAGGAAATACTTGCATATACCTGCTGTATGGTAGCAGGGTGGAACTCTTTTCGTGGTAGCAGGGTGGAGATAACCACTTGTGCGTTGGGGAAAGTAGAAGAAGCTTTTTCAATCCCTCCCTTCAGTGCTGTCTCCACCCTTTCCTGCTGTGTTCTCAGGTCGTTTGTGCCTGTGTGTATTATTATGTGGCTAGGTGAACCTAGTTGGTCCTCAGACAGAAGGTCTAGGGCAGGCTGGGTGTATTATTATGTGGCTAGGTGAACCTAGTTGGTCCTCAGACAGAAGGTCTAGGGCAGGCTGTGTGTGTTATTATGTGGCTAGGTGAACCTAGTTGGTCCTCAGACAGAAGGTCTAGGGCAGGCTGGGTGTTTGGACACCAGAGTTTAGACACACTGTGTTTGGGAAGATTCTTTTTTCTTGTATACATTTCCCATTTGAGTCCATAAGGAGAACAATCTGTGTCTTGTGTATGTCCTCAGTCGGCGTGGGGGGGTTGTCAGGAGGGCAATTAGGGTGGCTGACAGGGGGGGGGGGTGCTCAGAGGGGGTAAGATCCCCTGGGCTTGGGGTTCTTCAATTGTCTGTTCTGCTGTGGTGTCGACGCTATGGTCAGGGTCTGGGGTGAACTGTTCTGCTGTGGTGTCGACGCTATGGTCAGGGTCTGGGGTGGACTGTTCTGCTGTGGTGTCGACGCTATGGTCAGGGTCTGGGGTGGACTGTTCTGCTGTGGTGTCGAGACTTTTGTCTAGAGCTGAGGTGGGCTGTTCTGCTGGCTTCTCTGTGGGGGTGGCCACCTGTTACGCTTGTCTATTTCGTCCTCCTCATCGGACGAGGAGAGGCGAGAAGGATCGGACCAATATGCAGAGTGGTAAGTGCTCATGATGATTTATTAAAACCAAACTGAACACTGAAATACAAAAACAATAAACGATGTGCAGAAAACCGAAACAGTACCGTGTGGTGAAAAAACACTAACATGGCAACAAACACCCACAAAACACACGTGAAACCCCGGCTGCCTAAGTATGATTCTCAATCAGGGACAACGATTGACAGCTGCCTCTGATTGAGAATCATACCAGGCCGAACACAAACCAACATAGAAAAACACACATAGACAACCCACCCAACTCACGCCCTGACCATACTAAATAAATACAAAACAAGGGAAAACAGGTCAGGAACGTGACACCACCTCTCTAGTGGGTTGTTTTCTATCACACGCCATCCCCCTCAACCTCTCCTCCAGCAGTCTGATCCTCTCCTCTAGTGCTCTGTTCTTCTCCTGCTCTTACTTTTTATGTTGTTGAAGTTGTCTCACCACAGTCCAGAGTGCAGATGTGTCTCTCTCCACCTCCAGCTCTCCGGGTCTGGTTAAGGGGGTGTTGTTGTATTGGACTAATGTCTGGGTCTGTGCTGACTGGAGTGTAATCACCTGCTGTCCCAGCTCCACCTGCCTTACCTCCAGCTGGGTAAATGTATCCTACATTTCAATGAGGGGGTAGTACTCTGTGCTGGGAGGCTGACTTTCCGCTTGGGGGGTTATATAATGAAGAGGTCTGGTCTGACCCGCTCGGGGTGGGGGTATCTTTCTCAAGGGAGAGCTTCTCCTGCTGGGCTAATTCTTTGATTAGGTGAAAGTTCAGCTGAAACTGTTTGGGGTTGCCCTGTACCATTACTGTTCCAGACTTATAGAGATTCATATTAGCTGACTGAGTCCTCATTGTCTAGTATCCTGAGTTTCCACCCCTCGTTAACACCCCCTCTCTTAACAGTGGGGTAGTGTGCTAATATCACTGTGCCATGCCAGGGGATGGTTTGTGTGGAAGGTTGCTGATGTTCCCATTTTTATAATAGTCAGCAAAAAGTGTATCTTGATTTTCCATAAGGAGCTTAATTTTGTGATCTTTTCTTGCCTTATTATTCTTTACATACACCGGGTACTGTGTTTTAATGACCTCTGAACAGCAGGAGGCAGCTTCTAAGGCCTCTCCATTTGGTTGGAGTAGACTGTTCGTCTCTCCTGCCATTGTTGGGCTAAAGTGCTTTGACACCTCTCACTTGACACGTCAGTGCTAATTGAAGTTGTATCCAGCTTAGCAGCCTTAATTTAGCATTCAGTCCTTATAAAGTAATGTAAAGTATTTTTCTTCTTGGCTTTTGGAAATAAAATATGGCTTCAGACTAAACATTACTCACTCAGTTCCAGGTTGGATGGTGTCTTCAGGTTTCTGTTGTTTTCCAGAGCATTTGCTATATAACGTTGGAATAATAATCTTTGGTAGTTGTAAACCTTCCAGGTGTGTCACGTTTGTCATATGGTGGAGGACCAAGGCGCAGCGTGATACGAATACATACTTCTATTTAATAAACGAAGAGACACACTAAACAGACTAATACAAAACAACAAAATGAACATGAAGCTATAAATGACAAGTGCAGACACAGGCAACTTACATATAGACAATAACCCACAACCCACAACACAAAACAGGCTACCTAAATATGGTTCCCAATCAGAGACAACGCAAAACACCTGTCTCTGATTGAGAACCATATCAGGCCAAATACATAGAAATAGACAAACCAGACATACAACATAGAATGCCCACTCAGATCACACCCTGACCAAACAAAAAATAAAACATAAAAAGCAAACTATGGTCAGGGCGTGACAAGGTGATTCTGTAATTCCGTCCAAAATCAGGTTGTGGGTTTTGAGTTTTGATTTGGAGTGAAGGTTATGTTGTAGAGGGTAGTATCCTGTATACAGTTGAAGTAGGAAGTTTACATACACTTAGGTTGGAGTCATTACAACCTGTTTTTCAACCACTACACAAATTACTTGCTAAAAACTATAGTTTTGGACATCTAATTTGTGCATGACACAAGTAATTTTTCCAACAATTGTTTACAGACAGATTATTTCCCTTATCACAATTCCAGTGGGTCAGAAGTTTACATACATAAAGTTACCTGTGCCTTTAACCTTTCACGAGCCTCTACCCCGGGTCCGGGATCACCCCCCACCCCCCCACACACTGATTAGCATAGCTAGCATAGCTTCACAAGTAGATAGTAGCATCTAAATATCATTAAATCACAAGTCCAAGACACCAGATGAAAGATACAGATCTTGTGAATAAACCCATCATTTCTGTTTTTTAAAATGTTTTACAGGGAAGACACAATATGTAAATCTATTAGCTAACCACGTTAGCAAAATACACCACTTTTTTAACTACACCATTTTTTTCCTGCATCAGTAGCTATCACTAATTCGGCCAAATAAAGATATAAATAGCCACTAACCAAGAAAAAACCTCATCAGATGACAGTCTGATAACATATTTATGGTATAGGATAGGTTTTGTTAGAAAAAAGTGCATATTTCAGGTAGAAATCACAGTTTACAATTGCACCGACCATCACAACTCGACTAGAATTACTACAGAGAGCAACGTGTATGACCAATTTACTCATCATAAAACATTTCATAAAAATAGACAAAGCATAGCAATGGAAAGACACAGATCTTGTGATTTCAGACAATATTTCAGATTTTCTAAGCGTTTTACAGCGAAAACACAATAAATCGATAAGTTAGCATACCACATGTGCAAACGTTACCAGAGCATCGATTCAAGCCAAAGAGAGCTATAACGTAATCATCGCCAAAATATATAAATCTTTTCACTAACCTTCTCAGAATTCTTCCGATGACACTCCTGTAACATCATTTTACAACATACATATAGAGTTTGTTCGAAAATGTGCATATTTAGCCATACAAAACCGTGGTTATACAATGAAAATAGTAGCAAATCAAGCCTCAAAATGTCGGACGTCATCTTTCAGAGTGATCTAGTTTAATCGAAAGCTAATCATATACTTGACTAAAAAATACAGGGTTGACAGGAATCGAAAGACAAATTAGTTCTTAATGCAACCGCTGATTTACATTTCTAAAATTATCCTTACTGGGCAATACAGGGTTCGCCAAGTGAAGCGATAACAAACAAAATGGCGGAATATGCGTTTAAAATATTTCGACAGAACAACGATTTATCATATTAAATATTTCTTACTATGAGGTGATTTTCCATCAGATTCTTGGGCAATGTATCCTTTCTTGGGTCTAATCTTCTTTTGGTCGATAGATGTCCTCTGGCCTTCGAAATATCCACTAACATCGACCGAGACCCCGAAACGTGCCCAAAGCTTCAAAGTGCACGACAAAGAAATTCCTCAAAATCGCACTAAACGGATATAAATTGCTATAAAACGGTTCAAATTAACTACATTATGATGTTTTTAACAACTATAACGAGTAAAAACATGACCGGAGAAATATTACTGGCTAAACAACCATTTGGAAGGAGGCAAGTCCGATGTCCATCTTGCGTAAGACGCGCGAAGGGAAAGAACGGTACTTCCACGTTTTGTTGTTTTATAGTGGCTCTGATTGCGCAATCGACTCAATTCAAAGCGTCATGACGTACTGACACCCAGAGGAAGACGTAGGCAGTGTCGGTTTCTCCATAGCATTTACAGGCACCTTAAAACCGACCCCAGATCAGGGGTCAAAATTTCTGAAATCTGACTCCCTGTCAGGAAAAGTGCTGTAGAAGTAGTTCTGTACCACTCAGAGACAAAATTCCAACGGCTATAGAAACTAGAAAGTGTTTTCTATCCAATAATAACAATAATATGCATATTGTACGATCAAGAATTGAGCACGAGGCAGTTTAATTTGGAGACCAAAAATGCTAATGCGGAACAGCACCCCCTATAGTTGGAAAATTCCAGAAAATGATGTCATAGCTTTAGAAGTTTCAGATGGGCTAATTGACATCATTTGAGTAAATTGGAGGTGTACCTGTGGATGTATTTTAAGGCCTACCTTCAAACTCAGTGTGTCTTTGCTTGACATCATGGGAAAATCGAAAGAAATCAGCCAAGACCTCAGAAAAAAATATATAGACCTCCACAAGTCTGGTTCATCCTTGGGAGCAATTTCCAAATGCCTGAAGGTACCACGTTCATCTGTACAAACAATAGTACACAAGTATAAACACCATGGGACCACACAGCCATCATACTGCTCATGAAGGAGACGCATTCTGTCTCCTAGAGATTAATGTACTTTGCTGCGAAAAGTGCAAATCAATCCCAGAACAACAGCAAAGGACCTTGTGAAGATGCTGGAGGAAACAGGTACAAAAGTATCTATATCCACAGTCAAACGAGTCCTATATCGACATAACCTGAAAGGCCTCTCAGGAAGGAAGAAGCCACTGCTTCAATACCACCATAAAAAAGCCAGACTACGGATTGCAACTGCACATGGGGACAAAGATCGTACTTTTTGGAGAAATGTCCCCTGGACTGATGAAACAAAAATAGAACTGTTTGGCCATAATGACCATCGTTATGTTTGGAGGAGAAAGGGGGATGCTTGCAAGCCGAAGAACACCATCCCAACCGTGAAGCACGGGGGTGGCAGCATCATGTTGTGGGGGTGCTTTGTTGCAGGAGGGACTGGTGCACTTCACAAAATAGATGGCATCATAAGGGAGGAAAATTATGTGGATATATTGAAGCAACATCTCAAGACATCAGTCAGGAAGTTAAACCTTGGTCGGAAATGGGTCTTCCAAATGGACAATGACCCCAAGCATAATTCCAACGTTGTGGCTAAATGTCTTAATAAGGACAACAAAGTCAAGGTATTGGAGTGGCCATCACAAGGCCCTGACCTCAATCCCATAGAACATTTGTGGGCAGAACTGAAGAAGTGTGTGCAAGCAAAGAGGCCTTGTAACGATTGTCGTCGGGAGAAGGAGAAGAGGACCAAGGTGCAGCGTAGTAAGTGTCCATAATACTTTTAATAAATACGAACACTAGAACAAAAAAACAACAAAGCGACAAACGAACGGTTCTGCAAGGTGCACTACACTAAACAGAAAACAACTACCCACAATGTGTTTGTGGGAACAGGCTACCTAAGTATGGTTCTCAATCAGAGACGACGATTGACAGCTGCCTCTGATTGGGAACCATACCAGGCCAAACACATAGAAATACAAAACATAGAACAAAACATAGAATGCCCACCCCAACTCATGCCCTGACCAAACCAAAATAGAGACATTAACAAGGAACTAAGGTCAAAATTCTCCTCTCTCCTCTCTCCCCTCTCGTCTCTCCCCTCTCTCCTCACTCCTCTCTCCCGTCTCTCTCTCTCCTCTCTCCCCTCTCTCTCTCCTCTCTCCCCTCTCTCTCTCTTGCCCCCTCCTTCTCTCTCTGACTCTCGCTCTCCCTCTCTAACTCTGTCTCTGTCTCTCTCTCTCTCGCTCCCTCTCTCTTTCTCTCTCTCTCGCTCCCTCTCTCCCTCTCTCTCTGTCTCTCTCTCTCGCTCCCTCTCTCGCTATCTTTCTCTCTCTCCATCTCCCTCTCTCACTCTGTCTCTGTTTCTTGCTCCCTCTCAATTAAATTCAATTTGCTTTATTGGCACAACGTAACAATGTACATATTGCCAAAGCTTACTTTGGATATTTACAATATGAAAATTATGAGAATCAAAATTGTCAACGGGACAACAGTAACAACAATAACCAAGGTTCAAAATAACCATACATTCAACAATAACAATAAGCATACAGTAGAGTACATGTGCAGGTTGATTGGTCTGTCAGACACAGTCCTTCAACTTATGACAGGCAGCAATGTAGTGCGCTGCCAACCCACAGCTCTCTGCGTCCTCCCCCAACAAGACGGGTAGCCTACTATCATCAGAGAGGTCTTTACCTTGAATAACGGTTTCAAATTTGGGGAAATGACACTCTCTAATTGTTTTATATTTTTCACATTTTGTCAGGAAATGCAGCTCCATCTCAGGTTCTGCTGTTGTGCAGTGGTTGCACAGCCTTTCCTCTACAGGGAGCCAGGTTTTCCTGTGTCTACCCTTCTCAATGGCAAGGCCGTGCTGAGCCTGTACTTTGTCAAGGTTTTTCTAAGGTTTTGATCAGTAACGATGGTCAAATAGTTAGCCACGGTATACTGTTGATTTAGGGCCAGATAGTAATGCATTTTGCTTTGTGTTTGTGCTTGTGTTTCCCAATAAGTAGTTTAGTTTTCTCTCTGTCTCTCCCATCTCTCTCTCTCTCTCTCCTCTCTACTCTCTCCTCTCTCTCTCCTCTCTCTCTCCTCTCTCTCTCCTCTCTCCTCTCTCTCTCTCCTCTCTCCTCTTGACCCTCTCCCCTCTCTCTCCCCTCACTCCTCTCTCCCCCTCTGTCTTTCTCTCTCTCTGTCTCTGTGACTCTCTCTCCCCTCTCTCTCCTCTCTCCCCTCTCTCCCTCCTTTCCTCTCCCCCTCTCTCTCGCTCTCTCTCTGTGTCTCTCTCTCCCTCTTTCGCTCTGTCTCTCTCTCTCCTCTCTCCTCTCTCCTCTCTCCCCTCTCCCCTCTCTCCTCACTCCTCACTCCCCTCTCTCTCTCCCCTCTCCCCTCTCTCTCTCCTCTCCCCTCTCTCCCCTCTCTCTCTCTCCCTCCCTCCCTCTCTCTCTCGCTCTCCCACTCCCTCTCTCTCTCTCTCTCTCTCACTCCCTCCCTCTCTCTCTTTTGCTCTCTCTCTCTCTCTACACTCTCTCTCCTCTCTCCTCTCTCCTCTCTCCCCCCTCTCTCTCTCTCACTCCCTCCTTCTCTCTCTTTTGCGCCCTCTCTCTCTCTCTCTCCCTCTCTCGCTCACTCTCTCCCTCTCCCTCTCTCGCTCTGTCTCTCTCTCTCTCTGTCTCTCCCCCCCTCGCTCTCTCTCTCCTCTCTCCCCTCTCTCTCTCCTCACTCTTCTCTCCCCTCTATCTCTCCTCTCTCCCCTCTTCTCTCTCCCCTCTCTCTCTCCTCTACCCTCTATCTCTCCTCTCTCCCCTCTCTCTTTCCTCTCCCCTCTCTCTCCCCTCTCTCTCTCCTCTGTCTTTCTCTCTCTCTCTCTAGGTTGTGCGTTTGTGAAGTTCTCTACTCACTCTGAAGCTCAGTCTGCCATCAGCTCCCTGCACGGGAGTCAGACCATGCCTGTGAGTAAAACACACACACACACACACACACACACACACACACACACACACACACACACACACACACACACACACACACACACACACACACACACACACACACACACACACACACACACACACACACACACACACTAATCCATGTTATTTCTCTCCCCTCTAGGGAGCGTCATCCAGCCTGGTGGTGAAGTTTGCAGACACAGACAAGGAGAGGACCCTACGGCGCATGCAGCAGATGGCTGGACAGTTTGGCATGTTTAACCCCTCTGTCTCTCTACCCACGTTCACTAGCTACAGCAGCTACACACATGCCGTAAGCACACACACACACACACACACACACACACACACACACACACACACACACACACACACACACACACACACACACACACACACACACAATTTGGTATCTGTTGCTCTGACAGACCGATGCCTCACTAACAGGTTTCTCTCATCCCATTTCTCTCCTTTCTCTCTCTCCTTTCTTTCTCCTCCTCTCCATCTCCTCCCCTCATCAGTTGATGCAGCAACAGCAGGCTGCGGTGATGGCCGTGTCTCAGGGGGGCTACCTGGCCCCCAGCCTCTCCTTCCCCTCCGCCCAGCTCCACCAGGTGGGGGCGCTAACCATGAATGGCCTGCCGCCCAACCCCCTCAACTCCGTGTCAGGTCAGTCACGTAGGATAAATCAGCAACATTCATGATGAGTAGGGTTGGAGACCTGAAAATATGTGTTCTCCCCCAGAGCTAATGCCTAAAGCTTTAACTCTGTGGGCTAACACAGTTTGTAGGTGCTCAGATGACCTGTGTTCAATACCTGGTCAGTTACATAGGGGTCTTGTAAAATGTGTGATATCAGATTTCACTATGCGGTCCTGAGATCTATCGCTCTCTGACTGAGGGTAGTGTTACAATTCACCATTGATCCAACAGAATCAGAAGAGTGTAACTCTGCACTGGATACACACTATAGGCAGCCTGACTTCGTATTCTCCTTTAGCTTAATGAACGAGCCACTTATGATCAATTCATTGCTCTAGAGAGCGTGTACACACCTGGTTTCTAGGTCTAAATCACTCTGGAAACCAGCAGACATGACCGTCTATTAACTATATCCAGGAAGATATATTTATTGTGATGTAACCTATTCTACTCTGGTCTTCACATTCTACTCTCCCTGTCAGCACTGAGCTAAATAGGAGTCCTGTTTTATAGATCTGCTAAATTCATACTACTGTGCGGTAATCTATGTGGTCGATTAAAGTGTATAATGTATTATAGGCCATTAATGAATATATACTGTACACCTTCCAGCACATCTATCTCTGTATCACTTATTCTATCATCCTCTATCTCTGTATCACTTTATTATATAATCCTCTATCTCTGTATCACGTATTCTATAATCCCCTATCTCTGCATCACATTATTCTATAATCCTCTATCTCTGTATCACTTTATTATATAATCCTCTATCTCTGTATCACGTATTCTATCATCCTCTATCTCTGTATCACTTATTCTATCATCCTCTATCTCTGTATCACTTTATTCTATAATCATCTATCTCTGTATCACTTTATTCTATCATCCTCTATCTCTGTATCACCTTATTCTATCATCATCTATCAATGTATCACTTTATTTTATCATCCTCTATCTCTGTATCACTTTATTCTATCATCCTCTATCTCTATATCACTTATTCTATCGTCCTCTATCTCTGTATCACTTATTATATCATCCCCTATCTCTGTATCACTTTATTCTATAATCCTCTATCTCTGTATCACTTATTCTATCATCCTCTATCTCTTTATCACTTATTCTATCATCCTCTATCTCTGTATCACTTATTCTATTATCCTCTATCTCTGTATTACTTTATTATATCATCCTCTATCTCTGTATCACATTCTTCTATCATCCTCTATCTCTTTATCAGTATACTATATAATCCTCTATCTCTGTATCACTTTATTCTATCATCCTCTATATATGTATCACTTTCTTCTATAATCCTCTACCTCTGTATCACTTTATTCTATCATCCTCTATCTCTGTATCACTTTATTATATCATCATATATATATGTATCACTTTCTTCTATCGTCATCTATCTCTGTATCACTTATTCTATATTCCGCTATCTCTGTATGACTTATTCTATCATCCTCTATCTCTGTATCACTTTATTATATCATCATCTATCTCTGTATCACTTATTATATCTTCCGCTATCTCTGTATCACTTATTCTATCATCCTCTATCTCTGTATCACTTTATTATATCATCATCTATCTCTGTATCACTTATTATATCTTCCGCTATCTCTGTATCACATTATTCTATCATCCTCTATCTCTGTATCACTTTATTATATCATCCTCTATCTCTGTATCACTTATTATATCTTCCGCTATCTCTGTATCACTTATTCTATCATCCTCTATCTCTGTATCACTTTATTATATTATCCTCTATCTCTGTATCACTTATTCTATCTTCTGCTATCTCTGTATCACGTATTCTATCATCCGATATCTCTGTATCACTTTCTTCTATCATCCTCTATCGCTGTATCACTTTCTTCTATCATCGTCTATCTCTGTATCACTTTCTTCTATCATCCTCTATCTCTGTATCACTTTCTTCTATCATCCCCTATCTCTGTATCACTTATTATATCATCCGCTATCTCTGTATCACTTTCTTCTATTATCCTCTATCATTTGTATCACTTATTCTATCATCCGCTATCTCTGTATCACTTTATTCTATCATCCTCTATCTCTGTATCACTTATTCTATCATCCTCTATCTCTGTATCATTTTATTCTATCATCCTCTCTCTCTTTATCACTTATTCTGTCATCCTCTATCTCTGTATCACTTATTCTATCATCCGCTATCTCTGTATTACTTTATTCTATAATCCTCTATCTCTGTATCACTTTCTTATATCATCCTCTATCTCTGTATCACTTTAGTCTACCATTCTCCATCTCTGTATCACTTTATTATATAATCCTCTATCTCTGTATCACTTTATTATATCATCCTCTATCTCTGTATCACTTTATTCTATCATCCTCTATCTCTGTATCACTTTCTTCTATCACCCTCTGTCTCTGTATCACTTTAATCTAGTATCATCTATCTCTGTATCACTTATTCTATCACCCTCTGTCTCTGTATCACTTTATTATATCATCCTCTGTCTCTGTATCACTTTCTTCTATCACCCTCTGTCTCTGTATCACTTTAATCTATTATCCTCTATCTCTGTATCACTTATTCTATCATCCTCTATCTCTGTATCACTTATTCTATCATCCTCTATCTCTGTATCACTTATTCTATCATCCTCTATCTCTGTATCACTTTATTCTATCATCATCTATCTCTGTATCACTTAATTCTATCACCCTCTATCTCTGTATCACTCTATTCTATCCTCCTCTATCTCTGTAGTACTTTCTTTTATCATCCTCTATCTATGTATCGCTTTCTATCATTCTAACTCTGTATCTTTTTGTATCATTCTCTCTGTATCGCTTTCTTTCATTCTATCTCTCTGTATCGCTTTCTCTCATTCTCCATCTCTGTATCGCTTTCTCTCATTCTCTATCTTTGTATCGCTTTCTCTCATTCTCTATCTTTGTATCGCTTTCTCTCATTCTCTATCTTTGTATCGCTTTCTATCATTCTCTCTCTGTATCGCTCTCTATCATTCTCTCTCTCTGTATCGCTCTCTATCATTCTCTATCTTTGTATCGCTTTCTCTCATTCTCTCTCTGTATCACTCTCTATCATTCTATCTCTGTTTTGCGTTCTATCATTCTCTATCTCTGTATCGCTTTCTATCATTTACTCTCTCTGTATCGCTTTGCATCATTCTCTATCTCTGTATCGCTTTCTATCATTCTATCTCTCTGTATTGCTTTCTATCATTTACTTTCTCTGTATCGCTTTGTGTCATTCTCTTTAGCGCTGTGTATCATTCTCTTTTTCTGAATTGCTTTCTATAATTCTCTATCTCTCGATCACTTTCTATCATTCTGTATCTCTGTATCGCTTTCTATCATTCTCTCTGTATCGCTTTGTGTCATTCTCTCTCTCTGTATCTATCATCCACCATCTCTGTATCGCTTTCTATCATTCTCTCTCCCTGTATCACTTTCTATCATTCTCTATCTCTGTATTGCTTTCTATCATTCTCACTTTCTGTATTGCTTTCTATCATTCTCTCTCTCTTTATTATTTCTATCATTCTCTCTCTCTGTATTGCCTTCTATCATTCTCTCTCTCTTTATTTTTATATCATTCTATCTCTCTGTATCACTTTCTATCATTCTATCTCCCTGTATCACTTTCTATCATTCTCTATCTCTGTATTGCTTTCTATCATTCTCTCTCTGTATTGCTTTCTATCATTCTCTCTCTCTTTATTATTTCTATCATTCTCTCTCTCTGTATCGCTTTCTATCATTCTCTCTCTGTATTGCTTTCTATCAATCTCTCTCTCTTTATTATTTCTATCATTCTATCTCTCTGTATCGCTTTCTATCATTCTCTCTCTCTTTATTATTTCTATCATTCTATCTCTCTGTATCGCTTTCTATCATTCGATGTCTCTGTCGCTATCTCCCTCTAATGTACTGTATTGCTTTCTCTCTCTCTCTTTCTCTCTGTCTTTTTCTCTGTCTTTCTCTCTGTCTTTCTCTCTGTCTCTGTCTGTCTGTCTCTCTGTCTTTCTCTCAGTCACTGTCTCTGTCTTTTCCTCTCTCTTACACGCATGAATGCACACACACACACACACGCACACATACACACACACACACACACACACACACCGCTAAAGGCTATCCGATCACAAATACAGTATTTGGGATGGCTACCCAGTACACACAGAATCATGCAAATTGGAGAAGGCCCTATGTCCCTCCCGAGGATGTATCAGTTTAGTGCAGACAAACATCCAGCCCATTTCACTGTGGGACAAAATCTTTATTTGCCGCAGTTGTAGACAAGACAGTGAGCAGGGAGAACAGTAAAATGCCTCTGCTGCTGCCTCAGTGAGTTGCATGTCATTGCATTGATATGCTGACATTGCAGAGTGATTTCATCACCTTGTGAGCTTTGAGAAGCCTGCTGTTACCCCCACACACACTTGTACACACACACGCACGCACGCACGCACGCACGCACGCACGCACGCACGCACGCACATAAATACACTGAGTGTAAAAAACATTAGGAACACCTTCCTAATATTGAGTCGCATACCGTTTTGCCCTCAGAACAGCCTCAATTCGTCGGGACATGGATTCTACAAGGTGCCGTTGTCATTCCACAGGGATGCTGGCCCATGTTGACTCCAATGCTTCCCACAGTTGCGTCAAGTTCGCTCATATTTGGACTTCCACCAGTCTAATGTCCATTGCTCATGTTCCTTGTCCCAAGCAAGTCTCTTCTTCTTATTGGTGTCCTTTAGTAGTGCTTTCTTTACAGCAATTCAACCATGAAGGCCTGATTCACACAGTCTCCTCTGATCCGTTGATTTTGAGATGTGTCTGTTATTTGAACTCTGTGAAGCATTTATTTGGGCTGCAATCTGAGGCTGGTAACTCTAATGAACTTATCCTCTGCAGCAGAGGTAAGTTTGGGTCAGAGGTAAGTTTGGGTCAGAGGTAAGTTTGGGTCAGAGGTAAGTTTGGGTCAGAGGTAAGTTTGGGTCAGAGGTAACTTTGGGTCAGAGGTAACTTTGGGTCAGAGGTAACTTTGGGTCAGAGGTAACTTTGGGTCAGAGGTAACTTTGGGTCAGAGGTAACTTTGGGTCAGAGGTAACTTTGGGTCAGAGGTAACTTTGAGTCAGAACGCAACCATAGTTTCACAAACAATACAGTTCTCTTCCAACCGCTTTGTACAAAACGTTACAGGTGTGTTGGTCCGATCTAGTCACAGTTTATCTGTTGCATACTGTTCAGTCTCATTGAATACTGACTGCATACATTCCTTTCCTGTGGCGGTCCTCATGAGAGTCAGTTTCGTCATAGCGCTTGATGGTATTTGCGACTGCACTTCAAGAAACGTTAAAAGTTCTTGAAAATTTCCGTATTGACTGACCTTCACGTCTTAAAGTAATGATGGACTCTTTGCTTATTTAAGCTGTTCTTGCCATAATATGGACTTGGTCTTTTACCAAGTAGGACTGTCTTCTGTATACCACACCTACATTGTCACAACACAACTGATTGGCTCAAACACATTAAGAAGGAAATAAATTCCACAAATAAACTTTTAACAAGGCACACCGGTTAATTGAAATGCATTCCAGGTTACTACCTCGGGAAGCTGGTTGAGAGAATGCCAAGTCTGTGTAAAGCTGTCATTAAGGCAAAGGGTGGCTACTTTGAAGAATCTCATAAAATATATTTAGATTTGTTTAACACTTTTTTGGTTACTACATGATTCTATATGTGTTATTTCATAGTTTTCATGTCTTCGCTATTATTCTACAATGTAGGAAATAGTAAAAATCAGAAAAACCCTTGAATGAGTAGGTGTGTCCAAACTTTTGACTGGTACTGTACTTCCATACCCCGTTCAAAGGCACTTCAATCTTTTGTCTTGCCCTTTCACAATCCATGTCTCAATTTTCTCAAGGCTTAAAAATCCTTCTTTAACCTGTCTTCTCCCCTTCATCTACACTGATTGAAGTGAGTTTAACAAGTGACATCAAAAAGGGATAATAGCTTTCACCTTGATATACCTGGTCAGTCTATGTCATGGAAAGAGCAGGTGTTCTTAATGTGTTGTATACTCAGTGTACATGAGACTAACACACGCACACTCGCCCCCGGTCTCTCTGTCTCTCTATCTCTCTATTCTCTCTCCCTCCTCTCTCCCATTTTCTCTCATACACATTGACTCCAATCTGTGTCTGGTGTAGTGATCATTTCTGTCTCTGGTGTAGTGATCATTTCTGTCTCTGGTGTAGTGATCATTTCTGTCTCAGGTGTAGTGATCATTTCTGTCTCAGGTGTAGTGATCATTTCTGTCTCAGGTGTAGTGATCATTTCTGTCTCAGGTGTAGTGATCATTTCTGTCTCTGGTGTAGTGATCATTTCTGTCTCTGGTGTAGTGATCATATCTGTCTCTGGTGTAGTGATCATATCTGTCTCTGGTGTAGTGATCATTTCTGTCTCTGGTGTAGTGATCATTTCTGGCTCCGGTGTAGTGATCATTTCTGGCTCAGGTGTAGTGATCATTTCTGTCTCTGGTGTAGTGATCATATCTGTCTCTGGTGTAGTGATCATTTCTGTCTCTGGTGTAGTGATCATTTCTGTCTCTGGTGTAGTGATCATTTCTGTCTCTGGTGTAGTGATCATTTCTGTCTCCGGTGTAGTGATCATTTCTGTCTCCGGTGTAGTGATCATTTCTGTCTCTGGTGTAGTGATAATTTCTGTCTCCGGTGTAGTGATCATTTCTGTCTCTGGTGTAATGATAATTTCTGTCTCTGGTGTAGTGATCATTTCTGTCTCTGGTGTAGTGATCATATCTCTCTCCGGTATAGTGATCATTTCTGTCTCCGGTGTAGTGAGTTTGTATTCCCCCCTTGCAGGTCTGAGCTCCCCTCCGTCCACCATGCCCTCCTCCCTGCCCAGTCTGGTGACCCCCATGATGAACGGGTATACGGGCCTCGCCCCCCAGGCTAACGTGCACCCTCTGGAGACCCTCTACACCAACGGCCTGCCCCCCTACTCCACCCAGAGCCCCACTGCTGCAGACACACTGCAACAAACCTTTACTGGGGTGCAGCAATACACAGGTGCAGTCCACTACACATCTCTGTTCTCGAATCCTGACCTTGATACATCCAGGTCTTCACCAGAGTCTGTTGAATGTGACTCATAAAGGACTAACTCAATACCCACTCTCTCTTTTCTTTTTCACTTCATCCCCCTTACTGCCTATCTATCTCTCTCTCCTCTCTCTCTCCCTTTCTCTCTCTCCTCTTTGTCCTCTCTCTCTCTTTTATGTCTCTCTCTCTGTCTCGCACTTTCTTTGTCTCTCCGCTCTTTCTCTCCTCTCTTTCACTCTCTCTCCTCTTTGTCCTTTCTTTCTCTATCTCTTTCTCTCTCTGTCTTTCCTCTATCTCTTTCTCTCTCTTTCCTCTCTCTCTGTCTCCCTGCTCTCCTCTCTCTCTCCCTCTCTCGCTGTCTCTCCTCTCTCTCTCTTTCTCTTCTCTCTCTCTTTCTCTCCTCCTCTCTCTCTCTCCCTCTTTTCTTTCTTCTCCTTCCTCCCTTTCCTCTCTGTAGCCATCTACCCAGCGGCTACACTGACACCTGTAGGTCAGTCTCTGGCACAGCACCCTCAGGTCATTGGCCAACAACAGAGGGAAGGTGAGGGTGAGTAACTATATTTACTAATTATTCATCATCATCATTATCAACAACATCATGAGTATCAAGTTTCAAAGTTTATTTGTCACATGCACAAGATATAGCAGGTATAAAAGAGTACAGTGAAATGCTTACTTACAAGCTCTTTCCCGACAATGCAGTATTCTCTATCAATGTGAGAGGAAATCATTTAAAGTACTAATACAAAGTACTAATATAATGTACTAATACAAAGTACTCATATAATGTACTAATATAATGTACTGATACAAAGTACTAATACAAAGTACTAATATAATGTACTAATATAATGTACTGATATAAAGTACTAATATAAAGTACTAATATAATGTACTGATATAAAGTACTAATACAAAGTACTAATATAATGTACTAATATAATGTACTGATATAAAGTACTAATATAAGGTACTAATATAATGTACTAATACAAAGTACTAATATAAGGTACTAATATGAAGTAAGAAGACGAGAAGTACCAACAAAAAAATATATATATACAGGATCATTGCCAGTTCCATAATTACAATGTGCAGCAACCTTAGTGGTGATCATCATGATTTTGTGTGTTAAAAATATACTGTACCATCATGATACTAGGGTCAGTGCCTCTAACAGTGTGTGTGTGTGTGTGTGTGTGTGTGTGTGTGTGTGTGTGTGTGTGTGTGTGTGTGTGTGTGTGTGTGTGTGTGTGTGTGTGTGTGTGTGTGTGTGTGTGTGTGTGTGTGTGTGTGTGTGTGTGTGTGTGTGTGTGTGTCCATGCACGTGTGTGTTCCAGGACCAGAGGGCTGTAATCTGTTCATCTACCACCTGCCCCAGGAGTTTGGGGATAACGAGCTGATGCAGATGTTCCTGCCTTTCGGAAATGTCATCTCCTCCAAGGTATTCATGGACAGAGCCACCAATCAGAGCAAATGTTTTGGTGAGTGACAAATGTTTCTAACCAAACACAACTAGCGCCTAGGTGATTGACGCTACCACCAACCATTCAGAGATTCTTTCTGTGTCTGTATGTATGCAGGCTTTGTGAGCTTTGATAACCCGGGCAGTGCCCAGGCTGCCATCCAGGCCATGAATGGTTTCCAGATCGGCATGAAGAGACTAAAGGTGCAGCTGAAACGTCCCAAAGACGCCAGCCGTCCCTACTGACACCCCCCAGCATAGGTAAAACCTGTGTCTACTATTATAGATAATATAATGAAGTTATTAGTGTTTTTATCAATGCTGTTTCACCCTGATTTTAGCTGTCTATGTTGATCAAAAACTGTATAACAAAGTTACACTTCACACTAGTGTCCCGAGTCAGATTCTAGCGCTTCTCTTTCCCTCTCTCCCAATCCCCCTCTCTCTCTCTCATTATCGGTATTTCTCTCACTCTCTCCCTTCCTTCCGCTTCCCCCCTCTTCCTTTCTCTTCCTCTCACTCTCTCCCCCTTCCCACCCCTCTCTCACCCCCCATAGGTTTAAACAGAAGAATGGAGGACGTCTTTGATGGAATAAGACATTTCATGAAGGAACAAACTCAAAAGTTATTCTGTTTTTAAAACAATGGAAAATAGACTTCATATGGGAGTTGGGAAGAGATATGCTTTCATCTTCAAACATATCTGTCTGGGAGAGGACAGGACTCGCAGCTCTGCAGCAGTGAAAGTTTGCTATTACAGACAGAGAGCAACGGGATAGAACAAGACTTTCAAAAAAACATTATTTTTTTGTTGTTGATACAAACAGAAACAACTTTGAACAATTCAGCATCTTTGGAGACTTGGTAGTGAAGAAGAACACCACAAGCAGACTAACAAGCAATGCTAAAAAGGATATGGATTTCTGATAGACTCAAAGAGCATAGTGAACAAGAGACTTCAGGTTTTTCCTACCATGTAATGAACGAATAAGGGTTCAAACTTGATCTGAGGATGCCCAGTATATCTGGGAAGAGATTATTTCAATTTCTTTCTTTCTCTCTTTCTCTCTCTCCTCTTTATCCTTTCTCTGTGAGTCCCAAGCTTGCAACTTTCTCAAGTTTCCATAGCAACCAAGCGAACTGCACCCCCTTGGGATCGGAGGACCCAATGTTTTTCTCTTTCTCTTTAATAGTCATGTACAAAATACTAACAATCATAATACAATAACAGTATACTGCTTAGTCGAGTGCAAACTAACATTCAAAAATAATTGAAATGCAGTATTCTACTGTAGTTTAATACATAACAGTGACAGAAAGGTTCTTTAGGTCAGCATTGGATAATTCATCATCAGTGTACAGCTGACTACTAAGCAGTATGTAAATGTGAAATTCGATCATGTAGCAGTCAGTTGGAGAGGTTAGTGAGGGAGAATGTTGCCGCAAGCTCTTCCTGTGGGCTGGAATACATAATGGAGCAGTTGTTTTGTTGAAAACCACCTCTTATCATCTGTTTACTGATACACTTCATCTTTGGGCACTCAGTTTGACCCTTGAACTATTTGAGTTCTGTCTCCCTCTGCGCAGCAACCACTCTGAGCCTGTTCTATTCAAAGATGCCCATAGGTACAGATCTAGGATCAGCTCACTTTACCTGAATTTTAACCTTAAAGCTGGAATCCGTTGTGGTGAAATTGCCCTCGTCCGTTTGCAATATTACAACAACAAACACGTTACTTCAAACAATGAAGTAAGGTGTTTTCCCCCTCTGACATCATTGCATGCACTATTCTGCCTATAGAGCAAAGGCCATTGGATCACATTTCGCTTCAGAAGCTAACTGCAGGTCTCGGGTCAGTGATTTAGAAAACGGTGTCAGTTGTGCCACATGGAGTAGAATGACTAATACTATACTGTACATGTATCGTGTAATGTTATTGGAGTTTATCTAATACATAAAGTATATGTAATCCATAGAAACTGTTCATAGTAACTGATCTTAGGTCAGTTTTCTGGTTTAGGTGCTTAATGGTTTAAGTTAGGATTTGGGGAGGGACAGCTGATCCAAGATCTGTGTGTTCACTTTGTTTAGCCAGTAGACGTCATGCATCGGGTTCTTCCTGGTTAGGTCACATTCTCATGAAAAACTCCTCCCCCTTACAGTAGCACAGAAAACACTAGTATGGCACAAGTTAGAAGTTGTTTATTGCACAAGCTATTTTATCATTGTATAACAGGGGTGTCAAACTCATTTTGCGATGGGGCCACATTCAGTCTTCAACGAGATCCGGAGGGCCGCAGTGAAAATTGCTTGTATTTCCTCGCCGTCTAAATTTGCAATAAATTGTCCTCTATCCATCGTTTTTTGAATTTGCGTTGCTCGCTGACTACCTAGCATTCATTTGGGTGATTATTAGCTAGCTGGACAAAGTATATTGAGTTTGTTTTCCTACACAAAAATATATATATATTATTTTTGACTCAAACCACTCACACGCCAGATTGGACCCCCTCATGGGCCGGATCCGCCCGCAGGCCATATGTTTGACATCCCTGGACTACACAAACTCGGGAAAAGCAGGTCTGGTTAAATCCGGACAGTAAACTGTCAGGGGAGGTGTCATCAACAGCAGCACAGAGAGATGCAGAGTTAGAGTAGAAAGCCGTTCGATCCAATTGAGTCTGACACCGTCCGACAACCATTACATTTTAGCAGGTGTCTGCAGTCCCCTCTCGCTTGCATTTGGGTGAATGTTTTATTTAGTTTGGAGAGACAGAGAGCGCAGACACTACTTTATTGGGAGAAAACATAAAATTGTCTTTTAAAGGGCTATACAAGGTCCAATTGTGAGCACTAGTCATTCATTGTGCTGTGTAGGACAGGTTGAGAACATTGTCACAGTACCTCCCTCAGGGAACACTAGAAACCGACAGAGGAACATAAAAAAACACTCTAGAATGCACCGGTGACGATTCTAAGAGACACTAAAATGCACCGGTGACAATTCCAAGAGACACTCTAGAATGCAGTGGTGACGATTCCAAGAGACACTCTAGAATGCAGTGGTGACGAATCCAAGAGACACTCTAGAATGCAGTGGTGACGATTCCAAGAGACACTCTAGAATGCAGTGGTGACAATTCCAAGAGACACTCTAGAATGCAGTGGTGACAATTCCAAGAGACACTCTAGAATGCAGTGTTGACAATTCCAAGAGACACTTTAGAATGCAGTGGTGACAATTCCAAGAGACACTCTAGAATGCAGTGGTGACGATTCCAAGAGACACTTTAGAATGCAGTGGTGACAATTCCAAGACACACTCTAGAATGCAGTGGTGACGATTCCAAGAGACACTTTAGAATGCAGTGGTGACAATTCCAAGAGACACTCTAGAATGCAGTGGTGACAATTCCAAGACACACTCTAGAATGCAGTGGTGACAATTCCAAGAGACACTCTAGAATGCAGTGTTGACAATTCCAAGAGACACTTTAGAATGCAGTGGTGACAATTCCAAGAGACACTCTAGAATGCAGTGTTGACAATTCCAAGACACACTCTAGAATGCAGTGGTGACAATTCCAAGAGACACTCTAGAATGAAGTGGTGACAATTCCAAGAGACACTCTAGAATGCAGTGGGTGAGGGAGGGGGGTTTTCTCTCTTTTTCTTTCATTTGTGGTCATCATCACATCTTCAAGAGTGAACCATATTTTCACTAACTCCTAGTGAATGTTACTGCCTATTTTACTTACAGACAATTCCTGACCCAATATCCCCTGAGATACACAGAATAGCACGTTTCACGGAACATTCCTAATGGTACACTGAACATGGCTACTGCTCCAAATATCACTGACTATTGCTGTGAGTTGGAATGTCCCCTCCACTTCTATCCTATATGGTGAGCACTGTCTGTCAACCATGCTGTGAGGCTGGACATAAGGACCAACATAGAATTAATTTGTTTGTCATCTTGTAATAGCAGAAGATATTATCAATCATATCATAAGTGAAGTTGCCAAATAATGTTTAATCTATCTATGAATTCTAATATGTAAATGTAATTATCTTGTAACATTCCAGGCTAGTTGGCAGCTGAGAGATAAATATGAAGTAGCTATTTTAGTTTTATCGATATTAGTTTATTCACTGTGCACAGAATCATAAACCAACTGGACATGTGGGTATACCAATGAATATTTATATTCAAGATGTGTATTATACATTGATTTATTTTCATGGGTTTTAATCATTGTCAAGATATAGCTTACTTCTTATTAGCTGCCAGCCTTCTATTCTCTTGTATCTGCATGTGGTTTCCTCACAGAGATGTA
The DNA here is from genome assembly GCF_045679555.1 of Salvelinus alpinus. Taxonomy (NCBI): domain Eukaryota; kingdom Metazoa; phylum Chordata; class Actinopteri; order Salmoniformes; family Salmonidae; genus Salvelinus; species Salvelinus alpinus. The sequence goes on along the minus strand of NC_092108.1, from coordinate 16,046,549 downwards.
TTCAAAGGAAGAAACGGGACGTTTTGTTTAGAGCCAAGGGTCAACTCCACTTCAATCGCTTGTCAGTTGAACTGGACAATATAATTTCTCTATAGGACAGAAGTTAAATTCCTATATTGACTGTTAAGACAACCCTGTCAGCTTTAATGATGCATGCCTCTGTGAAAGGTTTACTGACCAGCAGCCTCTCAACACTGTTAGCAGCGTAGTAATATAATTATTAGTGAGGGGGAGCAGTCAAATTGCTTTGGTCTGAGGGTCAAAAACCCTTCTAGGAATTATATTTCTATGGTAAGCAGAGCTTGGCCTGCGACTGCTGGAAGAAAGTCCGTCTTGATGTTTGATCCAGATCCTGAGGTAATAGCAGTAGTCCTAGTTGCACTAAGAGACAATCAGTGCACTACAGTAACTTGACAGGTCATTTGACCTTTGCTCATCCTATAAATATAAAGCAGTATCCTGGAGGCTAAATTAATGCTATTGTTGGTTGGAAATCTATGTGTATATTTCTATGTTTTATTCAGGTTCTGGGGTTATATGCTTTTCGGGGGTTGGGGTATATAAAGATAGTTTACTGTGCTTTTTCTATATGCGTTTATTAACTACCTGAATGAAGCCATGTTACTTTCAATCAAATGACTACATGTATACTTAGCATTCCTACTGCACTACCTCTACAAGGTGATGTGTATATAAAAAAACAAGACTTCTATTTTCATTTGAAGATTTATTATGAGTTTTTGTGTGTTTACTGCCAAAATCCACCTACATCCATCCTTACTGCTCAACTGGAGGCTTGGGGATTTGGACGATAAGGTGACTTGGATAATGGGAGGGAGTGGGGGGGGGGGGGGGGTCATGCCATTTTCATGAATGAGACTGTATGATACTGTACTGTGTTTTGAATGCCATGGGAAAGGAGAATATAGCTTGATGTAAATGAGGAAATCTGTTTAATTCCATAATAGTCAGCACACATCTTTTCAGGTAATGGGGCGATGGTTGGGGGATTGATAGAGAGGGGTAGGGGTGATAGTGGAGATAGTGGTGGTGGCTGGGGTTGGCATTTGAAGATTGTGTCTTACTTCAGCAGTTTCTTAGCACAATATACAAAATGTATAGATGATTGAGAGATGGGGATTAGGAGAGTTGTGGGTAATGCCGAGGAGAGAAGAAGGGGACATGATGATGTCTTTGAAACCACAGCTCTCTTATACTGCTCATGTCTCTCTTATACTTGCTGCTTTGACAATTATAATGTTCATACGCTTTAATTTATTTGCTTATTTATTAGGTCATATTTATTACTTTTCCTTGTATTTATTATTTTTATTTCCTGTTTTTTTTCTTCAGATATGAATGATACAGAATGCTTACTGGGGCTTTTTCTCTCTGTACTTTTTCAATTTTACAATAAAATATTCTAATAGTACCGTAACATCTCAAAATCCTGTCTCCAGTGATTCTTAACCCCAGCAGTGAATAAATATGTGTTTTTGCTGCCCTCTGCTGTTTGCTATCTACCAGTGTAAGTAGCCTATGGTAACAGCCAACAACATACACTGAGCTTGATAAACATTAGGAACACCTGCTCTTTCCATGACATAGACTGACCAGGTGAATCCAGGTGAAAGCTATGATCCCTTATTGATGTAACTTCTTAAATCCACTTCAATCAGTGTAGATGAAGGGGAGGAGACAGCGTAAATAAAGACGTTTAAGCCTTGAGACACAGATAATGTATGTGTACTATTCAGAGGGTGAATGGGCAAGACAAAAGATTTAAGTGCCTTTGAACGGGGTATGGTAGTAGGTGCCAAACACACCGGTTTGAGTGTGTCAAGAACTGCAACGCTGCTGGGTTTTTCACGCTGAACAGTTTTCATGTGTTTCAAGCCAACTTGACACAACTGTGGAAAGCATTGGAGTCAGCATAGGCCAGCATTCCTGTGGAACGCTTTCGACACCTTGGTAAAGTCCATTCCCTGACGAATTGAGGCTGTTCTAGCGCACCTAATGTTTGTAAATTCAGTGTATATATGCCATATATCCACCGTTATTTGATTTCAATAGACTATAGTGCCGCCTATTGATCTAGTACTCACACATCATTCAATGAAGACACAAGCTATGCCACAATGCTGCATAGATTGATGGTATTTTAAAAACAGTATTTGCATGTCATGCCTATTGAAAAATATATATTATTTGGGATTTGGGAATGATCTGTAGGGGCCTAGTATTTGTGAAGGGGTCTTCACCCACATAGGCCTACTTCAAATATCAATTCAGCACCTTGGACAGCACCTAATTAGCTACTCTCACCGGGCATAGCTGACAGACAGCACAAGACAGACTATATTCTCGAATTAAAAGTATTTTTGTATCAGTGTAGATGTGAGAGATATGTTTCGTCTAAAAGGTAGACGACAGAAATACAGAACCATTAATATTTATTTTGTAAAATAAAAAGTGATGCCCCTCGTTTCAAGTTTTAGGGTGAGCCTGCTCTTTGTGTTTCGGGGTTCTTGGGGATTGTAGTTTAAATACGTTTACAAAGAAGCTACTTATTCATTCTAGTGAACGAGAAACACGTTCGCCTAAAAACTGCACTTCCCGTTTTAAACCATCTAGCGCTGAGTTCACTTGTGCGAAATGGCTCATGGGAATGATATTTCCAATCAGTAGGAAAGTGCCGTTTCATCCTTCGTGAAATCATTTCTCAAAGACTACATAAACCAAGATGCTAAGCGTAAATTGTAAACATAGATCTGTCAAAGAACACAAACGCCATCTTGACAGCAGCCTTAAAATGGCAGAGAAATGCCAGGGAGAAACCGAGCTACGGACAAGGTTTCTTTTATTATTTTGAAAAGACAGTCCCTTTCCTAATTTTCTACAAACGTAGCTAGGGGGTTGATGGCCAGTGAGAAAGCCGAAAGACGTTAAAATGGAAATCACGACGGCGGTTTTCAACGCGGCCAGAGATGGTAAGCTGAAACTTATCCAGAAGTTGCTGAGTAACAAAAGTCCCGAGGAGTTGGAGGCTCTCGCCGAGGAGAAAACGCAGGGAGGCACCCCTCTCCTCATTGCCTCTCGATACGGACACTTAGAGGTTGCCGACTATTTGCTTGAACATTGTAAAGCTAACGTGGAACTAGGAGGCTCGGTGAACTTTGATGGCGAGACGATTGAAGGGGCTCCCCCGCTATGGGCGGCTTCGGCGGCGGGTCACCTCCCTGTCGTCCGCACACTCCTTAAACACGGTGCCTCTGTCAACAACACTACGCTGACCAACTCAACGCCCCTCCGTGCTGCCTGCTTCGATGGTCACCTGGAGATTGTCCGCTACCTGGTGGAACACCGAGCCGATATGGAGGTAGCCAACCGCCACGGCCACACCTGCCTGATGATCTCCTGCTACAAGGGCCACAAAGAGATAGCCAAGTTCCTCTTGGAGCGGGGGGCCGATGTCAACCGCAAGAGTGTGAAAGGCAACACTGCACTCCATGACTGTGCCGAGTCCGGTAGCCTGGACATCATGAAGATGCTGCTGAAATGCAATGCCCGCATAGAGAGGGACGGATATGGCATGACCCCTCTCCTGGCCGCCAGCGTCACGGGGCACACAAACATTGTGGAGTACCTCGCCCACCAGCCCCACTCCTCGCGAGAAGAACGCGTTGATGCTCTCGAACTCCTGGGGGCCACCTTTGTGGATAAGAAGAGAGACCTCCTGGGGGCCATGAGATACTGGAGGAGAGCCATGGAGCTGAGACAACCAGCTGACAAGGTGGGACTCCTGGCCAAGCCCCCTCCGGGTCCCCCTGTCCCTGCCTATGACTGTGCCCGTGAGGTGAGCACAGCCGAGGAGCTGGAGGCTCTGATCACAGACCCCGATGAGATGCGGATGCAGGCCCTGCTGGTCCGAGAGAGAATCCTGGGGCCCTCGCACCCCGACACCTCCTACTACATCCGCTACAGAGGGGCCGTCTACGCCGACTCAGGAAACTTTGAGCGCTGCATCAGCCTGTGGAAGTATGCCCTGGACATGCAGCAGAGTAACCTGGACCCCCTCAGCCCCATGACGGCCAGCAGCTTCCTGTCCTTCGCCGAGCTCTTCTCCTTCGTGCTGCAGGACCGGGCCAAGGGCACCCTGGCCACGCGAGTCACCTTCCACGACCTGATGGGGGTGTTGGGGAAGAGTGTGAAGGAGGTGGAGAGGGCGGTGGCCCAGAGGGACAGCCCTCCCGAAGCCCCCCAGTTCACCAAGGCCCTGTCCATCATCCTCCACCTGGTGTTCCTGCTGGAGAAGCTGGAGTGCACCGCAGAGCAAGAGCACCAGAAGAAGCAGACAGTGTACCGCCTCCTGAAGCTGAACCCGCGGGCGAGGAGAGGCTTCACCCCCCTACATATGGCCGTGGACAAGGACACCACGTCGGTGGGCCGCTACCCTGTAGGTCAGTTCCCCTCCCAGACCGTGGCCTCGCTGCTGCTGGAGTGCGGGGCGGACGTGGACTCGCGGGACTGTGACAACAACACGCCCCTGCACATCGCCGCCAGCAACGGTTTCCCGGAGATCATGGCATTGCTGGTGAGGGCGGGGGCACACTTCGACGCCACCAACTCCCAGAGGAAGACCGCATACAACCTGCTGGACGAACAGAGCAACGGGCACCCGGCCCTCTTCCCCCTCAACTACGTCACTCTGCAGTGCCTGGCGGCACGCGCCATTGAGAAGCACAGACTGCCCTACAAGGGCCTCATCTCTGAGGAGATGGAGGTGTTTATTGAGCTGCACTGAAACCACCCTCTTTGCTAAATATCCCCACCCTGTCCCCATCATTGCCCCAGACGCCTTTTAAACCATTCAACATTGACCCCCATCATCTTCACCCCACTTCACCCATGTCCCCCTTACCTTACCCAAGCCCACCTCCCTTCCCTATGGTTATTCTTCTCTCTGTGCCTCTCCTAACTCCAGACTGTGAGCTCTGTCTCAGATTCAGACCAAATCACAGCAATAATCCTCCCGGCCACTAAACATTATACTGACAACAAACTGGGAGCATCTTAATTGTGGCTACATGCTCTCTTTAGATGACCTATGATTAACACATGGACACGTTCTAAGTGCTAGGTTGCTATTCGTTTGCAGGTGGGGGAAAAAAACCTTGACTTGATTTTAGGCGTTTATGCTTTCTGTTTGACATTTTTCTTCTGTTTTTCTCAATAAGATGGAGGACTGCTCACAGAAAGAACAGTATGGCGGTGCCTGTATGTATTGGGTGCTGGCTTGTTTTTAGGTGGGAATGGAAGCTGTATTACTTGATAGGACATGATCAAATATTGCATGACATGAGCCTTAACGAGTGAATAGGATAGCTTGTTTGTTAAATCTGTCTTGTAAGTTTATCAAGAAGCATCCTTTGAACAAACAAAGTACACACGGTGTGCTTGGCTGCTTGGCATCGATGTATTGATATCATCAATTGAGCATTATTTAATCCCCTGCCTTTTACTTTGACATTTTAAGGAGTGTTTGAAAACCATTTTATGCCAAAACTCTAACCTTATATCGGTTCTCTAAATGTGTGATCTTACAGGTTAGCCTTATCTTACTGAACTAGCTTACTACGAATGGAGCACCTAACAACTGTGGAGTGCAGACTAGCATGGGAACTCTCATAAGAATACAGTGTGTTCTAGCCTACATCTCTTCTTTAGCTCTGTCTAGACTGTGCGACGTGTTTTACATCTTGGTCAATCTCTGGAAGTCTCCCTCTGGACAGCTTGGATACTGTGAGAAAGGAGAGATTTCTCTCCATCTCCTCCTGAGTGAATGTTTATGGACTGTTGATCCCAGTATCAGGTAATCTATTCAAGCCTAGCTATCTTCAGCCCATGGAATCTATGCAGTCACTCATTGTTGATATCAAACCCAGAGTTGCTACTATTAACCACAGATGCAGGTGATGAGGATGGGGAATGGATCACACACTGCATCTTTTAGTCTTATTCTTTCTTCTTTTTGGACAGTCTCAGTTTTGCGTTCGCTTGTTTTTATCATACATGCTTTCATTTGTTTCTGTTTGTCCCTATGTAAAAACCCACCTGATTGAATGCACTTTGAAAAAACAAAACCCTAAAGGGTAACTTTACAACATCTGGGCTATGGACTCTGAGCCTTTCTCTCAACAACTGATTTATTCATTTAACTGATGGTAACTTCAGAACAAAACTGTTGAGGTACTTGAATAAAATTCAGTATCCCTGCAGAAGGTGGGTGTTTGTATTGGCTAGAGGATGCTTTGAATCTCTATTGCTATATATATATATATATATATATGGTGCATTTAGGTGTTAGGCTATTGTTGTAGAGCAGTTGACTCCTGATAAGCGCAAAGTCTGTTAAATGCAATACAGTTCCGTTCTCCAGTCTCAATTCAGTTACATTCATTCCAATCACTTCTGATAACTGCTTAAATCACACTATTACAACAATCCCAAGCCATTGTTTTCATTAGCAGTAGACTGTATCTCCTCTCACCTTAACCCTCTCACTGTGTTCCTTTTCCTATGCCGCATGTACAGGGCTGGCCAGGCCAGTGGCCACCCCACTGGTCAAAGAGGGCTGGTCAGAGGGGTTATGAAGGAGTAACAGACAGCGAGACAGACTAACACTCGTATTACGGAGGCCCTTATATTTAGATGGATTGAAATAGGCCTGATGGAAGAACACACTATACCTCCCTGCTCTACGGGTTCCTATGCAGCTTACCTATTAAAGACCGATGACTACACTTAACTGATAAGGGTTCAAGTTTGAGCCCTAGGCCTTCCCTGCTGGTGTGGTTATTTCTAGGGACATGGAGTTTTTCGTGACCTGGCCCTGAAAAACTCTGGGCCCTATTTGTAGTCTGTCGTTTGGGGTCCAAGGCATTTCTTATTGGTCATGTCATATTTTCAGGAAAGCCACCTGGCTCTATTTATTGTTAAAGGCTAGAAGGGATACAGCTTTTGTCAAATTGATGACAAAATGTGTCAAGATATCCCATCTAGTCAAAATCATATTTATTCCCCTCCCTCACTCTTTACATTTTAGTCATTTAGCAGACACTCTTATCCAGAGTGACTTACAGGAGCAATTAGGGTTAAGTGCCTTACTCGAGGGCACATCGGCAGATTTTTTTGCCTAGTCTGCTCAGGGATTTGACCTTTCGGTTACTGGCCCAACCCTCTTAACCGCTAGGATAGCTGCCCCTTTTCCACTGCGTGTCATATTTGGGTTGTCACCACAGTCTACCTTCACTATGGGTAGTAACTAATGCCTGTGACTTGTGTTAGATTGCCCTTTTACATTTCTATTATGTTTCTAAAGGATATTTTATTCCAGTATCAAATGTATTTTATTCCATTATATTTTGTCCTCAAGTGACAAACAGAACATGCTCTCTGCTCCCTCCCTTTCTCTGTGTAGTTACAGAAGATGTGAGAGAAAAAAAAGCCTAACAGAAACTTGATCTTTTGCCGCCCGGCGTATAAATAGAGTGTAATCTATGTCAGTGTGGGGCAGCGGTGGAGATGGGACCGTTTCCACTGCTATTTTAGGGGTCTTTCGCCTCAGTCTCTGCCCTGCGAACAGGCTTACGGTAAGGTAATACACATAGTCAGTCAGGTCACAGGATGACTAGCAGGGACCGTGTCCCGGAAACCACTCTACAATGAGTTTGGTCCTTGGTTGAACTGATTTTGTCATCTATTTGTGACCCTAGCCAATAGCCTATTGTAAAAGTATGATAATTTAAATTATTGATGATCACATTTTTATACTGCCGTATTTTACACTTCCCATAGCCTACAGTTTTATTGTTATGGGGCTATCCCTCTTTTAATGGCTGTTCATGTTAACGATTATTATTCAATGTTAAACAGTTACTGTTAAATTCAGTTGGTCTCAGTTTTGTTTAAAAGATTAGAGGTCATGGGGTGAACTTCAGAGAGGTCAGAGGAGTGTCAGGAGATCTCAGCCTAATAAAACAACCCCCACTCCCTGCTCCCTCTGAAGGAACTGGGATAGGCGGACCCCCTTTCTGCCCATTGGCCTATCTGGTCGATTCAACACCTGGCCCCCTTTTGAAAGCAGAGAAAACAATATGCTAATAGCTTCTGCAGCTAGCTCTGTGGTATGCAAGGTCTTTCCACCGTAGGCCTATTGCTGACACCCAGCGTTGCGATCTATTCAAATGAAATTCGGTCAAAAAGGACTGTCCATCTATTGAATTGGACCTCATCTAAGAAATCTTAAGTTAAGAGTTAAAAGTTAAGCTCATTTACAGCATTTCTATATCACTTAACTCAAATACAATTTAGACCACAGCAAAATGACCCCAGCCATTATCATATTGGTTGCTGTAGGTTCTTTCACCTCAGTTGATCTAAAAACATAGCCTATTAGCTACTGTATACAATTAGCCACTAACACTAACTCAGCAGTGGGACTAAAAAATATAAAATGTGGATAGTTTGCGTTACAATTTTTTGGGGGTAGTTTTGCAGCTGAGTTGCTGCAATTCTACACATTTTGGCATTGGCATAACATTTTGCAGATTTAAAGTTAATTTCCTGCAACATTTTGCAATGACTTATGCAATGTTAATATGATATGAGTGACTAACAAAGTCAATGGGGGCCCCATTGCACATTTAAAAATAAAACGCTTAAATATTACATTTACATAAGTATTCAGACCCACAGTACTTTGTTGAAGCACCTTTGGCAGCAATTACAGCCTTGACTCTCCTTGGGTATGATGCTACAAGCTTGGCACACCTGTTTTTGGGGACGTTCTCCCATTCTTCTCTGCAGATCCTCTCAAGCTCTGTTGCTGCACAGCTACTTTCAGGTCTCTCCAGAGATTTTTGGCGTTATAGTTCGAGCTTTGGCTGGGCCACCCAAGGACAGACTCAGAGACATGTCCCGAAGCCACTCCTGCGTTGTCTTGGCTGTGTGCTTAGGATTGTTTCCAGTCTGAGGTCTTGAGCATTCTGGAGCAGGTTTTCATCAAGGATCTCTCTGTACTTCAATCCATTCATCTTTCCCTTGATCCTGACTAGTCTCCCAGTCCCTGACGCTGAAAAACATCCCCACAGCACAATGCTGCCACCACCATGTTTCACCTTAGGGTGCCAGGTTTCCTTCAGATGTGACGCTTGGCATTCAGGCCAAAGAGTTCACTCTTGGTTTCATCAGCCCAGAGCATCTTGTTTCTGATGGTCGAGTCCTTTAGGTGCCTTTTGGCAAACTCAAAGCAGGCTGTCTTGTCTTGCCATTCTTTTTGGTACCCTTCCCCAGATCTGTGCCTCGACACAATCTTGTCTTGGCGCTCTACAGACAATTTCTTCGACCTCATGGCTAGGAACAGTGGGTTAACTGCCTTGTTCAGGGGCAGAAGGACAGATGTTTACCTTGTCAGCTCGGGGGTTTGATCTTGCAACCTTTCAGTTACTAGTCCAAAGCTCATACCACTAGGCTACCTGCCGCCCCTTTCCAAATCATGTCCAACCAATTGAATTTACCACAGGTGGACTCCAATCAAGTTGTAGAAACATGTCAAGGATGATGAATGGAAATAGGATGCACCTGAGCTCAATTTTGAGTCTCACGTTCTGAATTTTTATCTAAATAAGGTATTTCTGTTTTAATTTGTAACAAATTAGCAAAGAAATCTAAACCTTTTTCGCTTTGTCATTATGGGGTATTGTGTGTAGATTGAGGAAACATTTTAGAATAATGCTGTAACGTAACAAAATGTGAAAGAGTCAAGGGTTGTGAATACTTTCTGAATGCGCTGTAGTTATGGCCCTAGCTCATAAACCTGTTTAGGAAACTGGCACTCCCCCGGTTGCTGTGGCAGAAGACTACAACTGTATATAGCGGGCCTTCATATTTAGTAAAATATGCATGATACTGTGTGAGGTGATACATTCCATCATGGCTAGTAGTATATAAGACCTCTGATTAAACCTTTCTGTTTATAGGCAATAGGTATACACTTTGTACATGTATATGTGGAGTGGATAAGCGTCTCTATTACATGTTAGCCTGCTATGGCATGGTGTTGCCCTCAGGCAACAAACTACCTTTTTGGACCTCACACCACCCCTTGAATTTGTTGGGATAAAAATAATATATATAATATCACCTGACATGTCTGTGTCCAATGAAATGAGGGGCTGAAGTGAGTGTGGCCTTTTGTCTGGGGGTGGAGCAGTCCTTTCAGGAAGCAAAGCTGCATGGGACACAGTGCCATCTATTGGTAAGATAAAATCACTTTTTAACATGTTTAAAGTGAAATAACTTTATATAAAAAATATGTGCATGAGTATGTTAGGAAGTATGTTTGATTTGTTTAAAGACTTATTTTGTTTTTATTCATATACTAAAACAGTTTTTTGGTTCGTTGCCTCAGGGCAACATTGTGTAGTTAGACTACTTTTGTTCGGGCAATATCATGCTAAAGTGTGGAGATGTGCTCGGATGCATAAATATGACCATAGTCAATGTTTCTACTTTACTATCTACTGATACTTACAGGAAATGGACACAACATTTTATGGGCGGAAGGAACATCATCGAGCAGTTAGGGTCATTCTCTCTGACAGTGAGCTTGAGGAGAGTCAGGAAGAGTGGATCCCCGAATCAGGTTTGAGAGACAGTTAGGAGGTCAGGGGTCAGTCAGGGGTCAGTCAGCAAAGTAGTGTGTTTGTGTGTGTGTGTGTCAGTGGATGAACAAGGGTATATGACACATTCAAATGTATGCTTCCTGCTTTCTTTTTTAAAGGAGAATGCCTTTCTGTTGACAATGAAACTGAGTCTGAGGATGAAGATGTAGCAGAGGTTGATGTTCCACGCCTACCCTGGTGGAGAACACCCCACAATTCATACTTCAATGCTTACCCAGAATGGCAGGGCCTGCTTTCAAGATCTGATGATATCATGTCCCCCCTCCAGTACTTCAAGCAGTTTTTCTCTGAAGACATTCTGGAAGTTATTGTAGGGCATTCAAATCTATATGTGATACAATGTAATGCAAACAAGCCCTTTAACCTCTCTACAAAGGAATTGGAGCAGTTCCTGGGTAGTGTGGAGTACAGGTCATTGTTTGGTTTACCAGGCACCCACATGTTTTGGAACAAAGTCTGCCGAGTGTCCCAAGTAGCTGTCACCATGATACTGAATACAAGGGAAGCCATCAAAAATCCCTGAGGTTGACAGGTGGGATCGCAAGCGAAAGATGATCACCAAAGTCCCCTGCCCTGCTGTGGTGAAAGAATACAACAAGAATATGGGTGGGGTGGATCTACTTGACTAACTGATTGCACTGTACCGGAACAAAATCAGATCAAAGAAGAGGTACCACCGGCTGGTGTTCCACTTCCTGGATATGATCATCGTGACCACCTAGATGCTCTACCGAAGAGATTGTGAAGGCACTGGCATGAGAAAGAAGGAACAAATGAAGCGGTATACCTTCAAGTCAAACATCACTGAAGGACTTTGCAAAAGTGGAAAGAGTCAGGAGCGCAAAAAAGGTGGTCCCAGTTCCACAATTGCTGGTGAGTATGAGGAGAGGAACCGCTCCAATTCCAGTCCCTGATGTGTGCCTGGATGCCACAGCCATGATTAGCCATGATGGATGATTATGGATGAAAAGAAGGGAGATGCAAGGTACCAGGGTGCACAGGTACACCAAAAGCCACGTGCCAGAAATGTGATGTCCATCTCTGTTTGACATCCACCAGAAATTGCTTCCTGAGGTTCCACACAGAATTGGAAATCGGTGTGCTTTGTCAAAAAGAGAAACACTGATTCAAACATTAACCCACACAAACACGCGTTCAGACACACTGAAACACACACACTCGCACATATAGGCTAACCCCTCCACACACACACAGTCATTTGAATGTTGGTTTATATGAAATGTGAGAAACATTTATACATGAGGTGTTAGTTGTAATTTGTTAATTACATTTTTTGATATTTTGACTTGAAAGCTTCTAATTGTGATTGGTTGGAACTATTTGTGGTTGGTGTTTGTCAAAATAAAACTTGTTCTAATGCATATATTGCTTGTTTTCCTTATTCCACGTATCATATGTACTATACAAAACCTTGGTGTTTCAGTAGCCTCGTAGCACATTGTTGCCCTGAGGCAACAAACCAATATCTGGTTGGGGGGGTGACACATTAGCGTCTGCTAAATGACTTAAATGTAAATGTAAATATTTTATCAGGGACCCCCAAGTACCCCAAAAATTGGGTGAAATATTTTTTCCCAAAAAAAATTAAAAGTAATGCCATAGAGGGTTCAAATGACATCTGTTTGATTTCATATATTTATCTGCAAGGCACTACTGAAGGTAATGTAACCCAGACTGTGGAAAGCTGAGGTAAACACAGCGGTACTCATCCTGTCAGCCACTTGGTGTCAGTAGTTACAAAGGAAATACTAGAGAGTGATCTGTCTAAAGGAAGCTGGGCTGCTCAGCATCCTTCTTCCATAGTAGCTCAGTCATATTCAATCATGACAGAGAGACCTGGTCCAAAAACCAACCCGATACCACCTGCCTAATCCCCTACCATCTGCCTTATCCCCTACCGCCTAATCCCCTACCACCTGCCCTCTCCCCTACCACCTGCCTTATCCCCTACCACCTGCCCTATCCCCTACCACCTGCTTTATCCCCTACCCCCTGCCCTATCGCCTACCACCTGCTTTATCCCCTACCACCTGCTTTATCCCCTACCACCTGCCCTATCCCCTACCACCTGCTTTATCCCCTACCACATGCCCTATCCCCTACCACCTGCCCTATCCCCTACCACCTGCTTTATCCCCTACCACATGCCCTATCCCCTACCACCTGCCTTATCCCCTACCACCTGCCTTATCCCCTACCACATGCCCTACCACCTGCTTTATCCCCTACCACATGCCCTATCCCCTACCACCTGCCCTATCCCCTACCACCTGCCTTATCCCCTACCACCTGCCTTATCCCCTACCACCTGCCTTATCCCCTACCACCTGCCCTATCCCCTACCACCTGCCCTATCCCCTACCACCTGCCTTATCCCCTACCTCCTGCCCTATCCCCTACCACCTGCCCTATCCCCTATCTCCTGCCCTATCCCCTACCACCTGCCTTATCCCCTACCACCTGCCCTATCGCCTACCACCTGCCCTATCCCCCAACCTTTCTGTGTTATCAGAAACTAACTGTATAGAGAGTAATATTGCATTGGCAGGGGCTCCCCTAAAACCCTCTATCTAATGTCCTTCTTCTGGCTCTAAACTATCAAAATAAAGTCGCACACTCCATATATAAACTCCCAGCAATTTAATGGGTATTTACCAACGTTTCGGCATCACTGTGCCTTCCTCAGGGTAATGTCATGAATACTTGAACCAGGTTATGTAGACAAACAGTGCAATTAGTGTAACCAATGACAGTAGTGAGGGGTGTGTCACAATGATTAAGTTAATTAAAAATAATTATTGAAACTGTAAAAAAATTGTATATGGCATATGAAATATATTACGCTATTATCATATAGAAACATAATGGAATATTGTACATCATATTAGCATCAACATACATTATTGTTTCATTCAATTTCACATAATTTCGTATTTCATTTTTGTTACATATAATCTTTTGTTTCAACCTTAATATATAATGAACATCATCAACAGAGGGAACATATTAGGTGAACGCTAACAAGCTGTTAAAATACATTTTCATTTATATGACTTGTTCATAAAGGAAAAATGTGTTCATACGGGCCAAAGATCAAAGTCAATATTCAGACAACTAGGGGTCAATGTTTTTAGATTGGATATCCAGGAAGCCTCCCTTTGTAGTAGTAGGATCTCGATATTACCTCCTCTCCTTGGTAGAGAAACATGCTCAATGTCTGTGTATTTGAGGGAGGAGATGGGATGGATAGCTTCAACAAAGTGATCTGCTACTGGATAGTCAGTGTTCTTAAACCTGATTGAGCTGCTACTGAATAGTCAGTGTTCTGACACCTGATTGAGTTGCTACTGGATAGTCAGTGTTCTTACACCTGATTGAGCTGCTACTGGATAGTCAGTGTTCTAACACCTGATTGACCTGCTACTGGATAGTCAGTGTTCTGACACCTGATTGAGCTGCTACTGGATAGTCAATGTTCTTACACCTGATTGAGCTGCTACTGGATAGTCAGTGTTCTGACACCTGATTGAGCTGCTACTGGATAGTCAGTGTTCTAACACCTGATTGAGCTGCTACTGGATAGTCAGTGTTCTGACACCTGATTGAGCTGCTACTGGATAGTCAGTATTCTTAAACCTGATTGATCTGCTACTGGATAGTCAGTGTTCTTACACCTGATTGACCTGCTACTGGATAGTCAGTGTTCTGACACCTGATTGAGCTGCTACTGGATAGTCAGTGTTCTGACACCTGATTGAGCTGCTACTGAATAGTCAATGTTCTGACACCTGATTGAACTGCTACTGGATAGTCAGTGTTCTGACACCTGATTGAGCTGCTACTGGATAGTCAGTGTTCTGACACCTGATTGAGCTGCTACTGAATAGTCAATGTTCTGTCACCTGATTGAGCTGCTACTGGATAGTCAGTGTTCTTACACCTGATTGATCTGCTACTGGATAGTCAGTGTTCTTACACCTGAGTGAGCTGCTACTGGATAGTCAGTGTTCTTACACCTGATTGAGCTGCTACTGGATAGTCAGTGTTCTGACACCTGATTGAGCTGCTACTGGATAGTCAGTGTTCTGACACCTGATTGAGCTGCTACTGGATAGTCAGTGTTCTGACACCTGATTGAGCTGCTACTGAATAGTCAATGTTCTGACACCTGATTGAGCTGCTACTGGATAGTCAGTGTTCTGACACCTGATTGAGCTGCTACTGGATAGTCAGTGTTCTTACACCTGATTGAGCTGCTACTGGATAGTCAGTGTTCTTACACCTGATTGAGCTGCGGTGTTCAGCTATGCGTTGTTTTAATTGTCTTTTCGTTTGTCCCACATAGGCTTTTCCACATGAACAGGGGATGAGATAGATTACTCACTTGGTCTTGCATGAGATGATACCCCTAACAGGGATCTTTCGACCTGTATGTGGGTGTCTGAAGAAAGACGTTTTTATAGTGCTATGCACTATGCGCATGAGCCACATTTGTAGTTCCCATTTGGGATAGGTGTCGAGAGTCTCTGAGTGGGCTCAGGGGGCTCAGGGGGCTCAGGGGGCATTTCAGATCTCACCAAACTATCTCCAATATTGCGACCACACTTATAGACCACCAGTGGGGGTTCCTTGAAGAGGTGTGCAATTTTTTTTGTCTGATTGCAGAATATGCCAGTGCTTTTTCAGGATTGCTTTCATTTTCTCCAAACCCTTGGTGTTCTTAGTGCAAAAGACAGTTGCGTTGTTTTTCTTCTTTGGTTGATTTTTTACTAATTCCTTCCTCTCTTGGTTTTTGAGATATTTTCATCATTGCAGCATCAAGAGTTTTGACCTTGTAGCCTCTCATTTTGAATGTATCTGTCATTTTCTTAGCATTGCTGTCAAAATCTGACTGGTGGCCACAGATTCGTTTAACCCTGCATAACTGGCTATATGGTAGACCATTCTTGAGGGGAAGGGGATGTATACTATCCTCACATAGCAAGGTATTGCGATCTGTGGGCTTTGTCTATAAGTCTGTGTGTAATGCATTATTCTCTTTGATGATCCATAAGTCCAGGTAGTTTATTTTTCTCTCATCAGTCTGCATGGTGAATTTGAGGTATTCAGAGCTCTCGTTTAGTAGATTTTGAATTAATTTAGTTCCTGCTGACTTCCTTCCCAGAGCACAAAGACATCATCTATGTATCTCTTCCATAGAAGTATTTTAGAAAGTAAGGGGTGTGTCTCTGTTTACAAAAAGAATGCTTCTTCAAATTGTCCCACATACAGGTTTGCATAGTTGGGGGGAAAAGGGGAGCTACACCCCGAATCTGAAGGAAAAAGTCTGACTTAAAGACAAAGTAGTTATTGGATAATACCAGTTCAGTAAGTTGTAAGATGCAGTCATTGCACGGAGCAAGGGTAGAGTCTCTCTGCTGAAGGAAATGTTGTAGCGCCTGCAAGCATCCAGTGTGGGATGTTAGTGTACAAGCTCTCCACATCAAAAGTGTCCAGAAGGGTGTCCTCTGGGATCCTTCCTAAGCCCTCTATCAATGAGATCATGTGACTAGTGTCTTTGACATAAGATGGGAGATTCTCAACCATCGGTTTAATGTGGTGATCCACACACTTAGAAATGTTGGATGTCACAGAGTCGATTGCTGCTACAATGGATCTACCTGGAGGAGGAGACTCTTGTTAGTGTAATTTAGCGGCTGTATAGAAAGTTGGTATCTTGGGAAATTTCACACATAGAAATTCTACTTATTTTTTAGTGATTTGTCCTGATTCCAAACAGCTTTCCACTGTGGGTGAGATATTATGCTGGAATTCCAGGGTTGGGTCACAATTCAGTTTGCGATAGAAGTCACCTTTTAGATAGTTGTCGGCGACATTCATTCACATAGTCACATTTGTTTTGTATCCAAATCCTTCCTCCTTTGTCACGTTTTCTTATGATAATGGAAGGATCTGACTTTAAGTCCTTAAGAGCCATTCTCTCGTCTCTACTCAGGTTATCAGAGGATTTGTGTTTCTGTCACCTACATCAACAATCCTACAGAAGGTTTCTATGGACACATTGCGTTTGGGGGGAGGTACAAATGAACCTTTGCTCTAAATGTGGTTCTCTCAGAGTTCTCAGGTACCTCAGCTGGGTTAATGGCTCCATCTCCTCCTTGACTCACGGTAGGACAGGTAAGTCTATTAATTAGCGTGGTAGACCTATGCATACATCTCACTGAGGATGACATTTCAAGTGGAATCTCAGAT
Organism: Salvelinus alpinus; assembly: GCF_045679555.1. Lineage (NCBI taxonomy): Eukaryota > Metazoa > Chordata > Actinopteri > Salmoniformes > Salmonidae > Salvelinus > Salvelinus alpinus. The sequence goes on along the minus strand of NC_092108.1, from coordinate 16,029,531 downwards.
TACAGAAAAACTTGAATAGATCTATCTGGACATCAAAGTCATTCATGTATGCAGTGGGTACAAATGTTAACCCCTTATTGAGAACACTGAGGTGAGCAGATGTCAGGGTCTTACTTGATAAGTTGAAGACATTTAGCTCTGTGGGCTCGTCCTGGGACTGTGGGCTCGTCCTGGGTCTCAATTGATAGGTGTCGCAGGGTGGTAGCGGATTTCTTCTTCCCCCGACGTATGTGTCGAACCCTCTTACGTGCTGGGGGTGTTGGCCTCGACGTTGTCCCCGGTGTCCCCACCCTCTGTTGTAGAAAAAACGCTCACCGTTGGTAGAGGAGCCAGAGTTAGCGCTGTCTTCTGGCTCTGGCATTAAAGAGAATTACCTGGATAAATAAAGATTAGATTAATAAGTACATACACATAAAGGAGAGAGAGAGAGAGAGAGAGAGAGAGAGAGAGAGAGAGAGAGAGAGAGAGAGAGAGAGAGAGAGAGAGAGAGAGAGAGAGAGAGAGAGAGAGAGAGAGAGAGAGAGAGAGAGAGAGAGAGAGAGAGAGAGAGAGAGAGAGAGAGAGAGAGAGAGAGAGAGAGAGAGAGAGAGAGAGAGAGAGAGAGAGAGAGAGAGAGAGAGAGAGAGAGAGAGAGAGAGAGAGAGAGAGAGAGAGAGAGAGAGAGAGAGAGAGAGAGAACGAGAACAGTTCCAGTAAGCCGTCAGGGTAGGTTTGAATATGTACGTGTGCACCGCATCTCACATCGTGAACTGAAATCTCAGGAGTCAGTTCTGCTGATATGGTAATGTTTGTGTGCATGTGAACAGTAAAGGTCGGGTACGGCTTGTCTCCGTCACGTGAGCTTCATGTCAACGTCCACCTGGTTCTCTGCATCTCCTCTGGCACAGTATCAGGAGCAGTACACTATATATGCAAAAGTATGTGGACAGCGCTTCAAATTTGTGGAATTAGCTATTTCAGCCACACCTGTTGCTGACAGGTATATAAAATCAAGCACACATCCATGCCATCTCCATAGACAAACACTGGCAGTAGAATGACCTTACTGAAGATCTCAGTGACACTCAACGTGGCACCTTCATAGGATGCCATCTTTCCAACAAGTCAGTTTGTATAATGTCTGCCCTGCTAGAGCTGCCCCGGTCAACTGTAAGTGCTGTTATTATGAAGTGGAAACGTCTAGGAGCAACAACAGCTCAGCCGCAAAGTGGTAGGCCACACAAGCTCACAGAACGGGACCGCAGAATGTTGAAGCGTGTAGCGCATAAAAATCGCCAGTCCTCGGTTGCCACACTCTCTTCCAAGTTTCAAACTGCCTCTGGAAGCAACACAACTGTTTGTCCGGAGCTTCATGAAATGGGTTTCCATGGCTGAGCAGCCACACACAAGCCTAAGATCACAGTGCGCAATGCCAAGCGTCGGCTGGAGTGGTGTAAAGCTCAAACGCCATTGGACTCTGGAACGGTGGAAATGCGTTCTTTGGAGTAATGAATCACACTTCACCATCTAGCAGTCTGACGGACTCATCTGGGTTTGGCGCCTGCCAGCAGTCTTTGCCTGTACCAATGCATTGTGCCAACTGTAAAGATTGGTGGAGGAGGAATAATGTTCTGGGGCTGTTTTTCATGGTTTGGGCTAGTCCTCTTAGTTCCAGTGAAGGGAAATCTTAATGCTAGAGCATACAATGACATTCTAGATGATTCTATGCTTCCAACTTTGTAGCAACAGTTTGGGGAAGGCCCTTTCCCACTTAACATGACAATGCCCCTGTGCACAAAGCGAGGTCCATACAGAAATGGTTTGTCGAGATCAGTTGACTGGCCTGCACAGAGCCCTGACCTCAACCCCATCGAACACCTTTGAGATGAATTGGAACGCAGACTGCGAGCCAGACCTAATCGCCCAACATCAGTGCCCGATCTCACTAATGCTCTTGTGGCTGAATGGAAGCAAGTCCCTGCAGCAATGTTCCAACATTTAGTGGAAAGCCTTCCCAGAAGACTGGAGGCGGTGGGACCAACTCCAAATAAATGCACATGATTTTGTTATGAGATGTTCGATGAACAAGTGTCCACATAATTTTGGTCATGTAGTGTAACTCTTCTCTGTATTTTAGGTTGGGGGAAGGTCCTTGACATTTGAAATGTGTATTTTGATGTGATGACTGATAGCCTGTGTTCATAGGTTTGAGAGTTAGATGTTTGATTCTGGAAATCCAATTCCATCAAAATAATTGTTCTCTGCATCTTTCATAGTTCAACAGGATCTACTTTAGCAAACAACGACCTGGGGATGATGTGCAGTGGGGAGGCAATTTAAATGTACGCTACTCATATGTAACCCTAATGATTCTGATAAATTGTGAATAATGAGGCTGATAATAAGTCCTGAATATCTCCCTTGTTCTTATCCATATCTAGTCCATGACACGCAGAGCCCATTTTAACATCAGTGCTACAGTAGACATGATACCCCAGTAACAGCAGCCGTCTCTTTAGTACCAGTCAGCGGTCCACTGAGACCACAGAAAAGGTTTGGAAGACTAGGGAGAGGGATGCGGTTGCTATTGGAGATCTTGACTGCATGACGTCGTGGGAGGGCGTCATGGGAGGGACCTAATCGTGTGTGAGAGAGCGAGCGAGAGAGAGGGGGAAGAGGGAAAGGATAGAGAGGGAGGGAGGAAAGGTATTGAGGAGTAAAACGGGGAGTATCGTTGACATCAACCAGCAGTGTTTAAAGCTACCCGACCGGAGATGGTCCCCCGACACACGAGCGCAGAGTAGCGGTCCTGTAGGGCTTCTGAGGAGGCGAGAGGAAAGCTGGCGTTCCCTGACGAAAAGTTAAACCTTTCTGAGGAGCTCAGCTGTCAAATGGGATTATTATTTCTATCCGGCGTTCAAGGGAAACTGCCCGCTGAAAGTCCATCCACATGAATTTATCCGACCAAAAAGAAGACGGAACACTCACTTTCCCTATTAAGGTAAATATAAATATATTTTAAAAAGAGGTTGTTTTGCAATATGCACGAGTAATTAATACCTTTTCTTTATTTATTATTGAGCACCGCGCCCTAATCGTTAATTCACACCTCGACCGGTGTGGCTCGGTAGGCTGTTCTATATTAGACATAAGTTATCGGTACATTTTGATATCTCTTTCGAATATCGCTTTCCTTGTTTGGTGTTGTTTTTGGCTACTTGTGACTTTGAATGCAACTGGGTGAGCTTGGGTTTCCGATTGAGAATAATATAATATGCCGGTTGTCTTCTGCGGTACCCAGCCTTCTTGCCACCCAGCTTCTCGCCTTCGCCTCATCACAGAGGCTTCATGAGCGACCTCTTTCTAGCTGACAAGTAGCGACATGTCGCCCCTTTGTTTCTCTTTAGTTTGTTGCGTCGGTCAGCATGGAAGAGTGACCCATTTTGTGTGTTTATTTTATTGTTATTAACCAATTTGAGCCTTTATTATCGGCTACGGTTTTTCTCCACTATAGGCCTTTATCGAGCGTCGACCATCCAATTTCCATAAATCGGGAGATGTCATGACACCAGGTGGCGAGGCGGATGGACCGTTTAGAGATTACTCTACCGACCATTGAGTCGCTTCGTCTATTAGGAACCTGCTTCTCCCTTTAGCATTGTTGCAAAAAAACATGAAATATTCATTATGTTTTACCCATTTGTTAATATTATGTGTTGACCCGTTTAAAACCCTATACAACCAAATTAAACGCGAGCACACTTTCAGGAACCATCTAGGCTACAGGAATGTTTTGCTGGTTTCGATTTACCTTGACACATTTTCTCAGTGTTTGTTTGCTTAGACAAAAACAAGCACACGTGTAATACATTCATTAACCACAATGCTTTTCTTGTTGTTTTAATTAATTATTTGACCATACAGACAGGCCTTCTGGCAGCAGTTTGAATAGATCAGATCCGAGCTGAGGCCTAATTGTTTTGTTTGTATTTCTCTCAACACAGATGCTCTCTCCATCCCCTGGGAGGCATCATGTGTAGGCTGGTGTTCATTCCAACCAATTGCCACATCCCCAATTGCTTCAAATCACACCCATGCACCCATTCATATTTAATGAGTTTATCAGTGCCTTTAAAAGTGATAGATATTTACTAAACATTTATACCTGGCTAATGAGACCATTATGACCAGCTAGATTAGGGTCTTCTTTTCAATCCATTCTCTCTTCCCACAAAGATAGATTAAGACTAATCTCAGCCACATGAAGTTAACCCACTGGGCACAGATGTCAATTCACAACATCTATTCCACGTCGTTCAACATAATGTTATTGAAATGATTTGGAAACAACCATGATTCAATCAACGTGTGTCCAGTGGGAACCTACTCAGACAGATACAGGGCCGACTGCTACACACAGCTGGTGAAACCAGTGTTTCTGTGTAGGCCTGGGACTTGGACTTGGTCTGAAGAACTTAGGTCTGGTTCCCGGTAGACCTCAGACAGTAAAACATATTCACCAATCCTGTGCAAGAAACCTGAGAAGCAATTTGAATCAAAAGAAAAAATCTATTTCCAATTTTAGTTTTCTCTCAATCAGTTGTCTTCACAACAGGCTTCAATCTTTTGTTCATTTCTACGTCAGCTGCTCCTTCAGATTAGCATCAAAAGCATGCCAACGTTGACGTGACGAGTGAGCCCTGTGGGAAAGCTTTGATTTCAGGCCTTGCTGCTGTGTTTTCCCAGATGCCGCCAGGCAGTATTGATTCAAACACAGCAGAACAAACTGTTCTATTTATGTTCTTCCTCTCCATGTTGTCTTTCAGTCCTGTGGGCTGTTGCTGGTCAGTAAGAGCCCTGTTAGCCAATGCCCTGGTTATCTGCAACCCTAGGCCTTGTGCATCTCAGCGGCACCAATGTGAGGGGACGTGAGTCAAGAGGCTATAGTAGGAGGATACTTGTCAGTTGTGCAGTTTATCTAGAGGATCATTCAGAGGGCTCTCTTAGCAGCTTTCAAGATTGAGCAATCCTGCCCTTGGTAAGCATACCACATTGACCACTGCCATGTGAGTTTGTAGATTTGTTCACAGGTGATATCCCTAGAGTAAAGAGTGGAAGAGCTAGTCATTTGCATACTCAGAACATCTGTACCAGTGGAGGCTGCTGAGGGGAGGACGGCTCATAGTAATGTCTGGAACAGAGTAAATGGAATGGCATCAAAGGCATAGAAACCATTACCACGAGCCTGTCCTCCCCAATTAAAGTACCACCAACCTCCTGTGATCTGTACTTCCGTCCCAAACGTGGATGTAGCATTTACTGGCATATCTTTTTCCACATCTCCACAGGACCGGCCTGGTAGATGAGAAAAGAGGAGAATCACATACAGTACCAGTCAAAAGTTTGGACACACCTACTGATTCAAAAGTTTTTATTTATTTTTACTATTTTCTACATTGTAGATTAATAGTGAAGACATCAAAACTATGAAATAACACATGGAATCATGTAGTAACCAAAAAAGTGTTAAACAAATCAAAATATATTTTAGGTTCTTCAAACTATGGATATGCATTCCAGGTGACTACCTCATGAAGCTGGTTGAGAGAATGCCAAGAGTGTGCAAAGCTGTCATCAAAGCAAAGGGTGGCTACTTTGAAGAATCTCAAATATAAAATATATTTTGATTTGTTGAACACTTTTTTGGTTGCTACATGATTCCATGTGTTATTTCATAGTTTTGATGTCTTCACTATTATTCTACAATGTAGAAAATAGTAAAAATAAAGACAAACCCTTGTCCAAACTTTGGACTGGTACTGTATATAATAGATATATTTATAAAATAATAATAACATAGAGTTAAAGTTGTGAGATGGGTTGTGGTTGGACTGATGCCTTTCTCTAGATGAATCAGAGATTGTGATGTGTCAGCACGAATGAAAAATTCACACTTCTTCGCTCTACTTCTCCTCTAACTCTCTCTCCTATTTCTCTCTCCTCTCTACCTTTCTGTCTGCTTTCTACCTCTTTTTCTCCTGTCTCCTCTCCTTTCTGTGCTATCCTGTTCTTTTCCTCTCCTCTTTTTATCTCTTCCATTTCCTCTCTCTCCTTTTGTCTCTTCCCTCCCTCTCCTCTTCCTCTGTCCCCTCTCTCCCTCTCCTCTCCATTCTACTGTCTCCCCATCTCCTATTTCTCCCCATCTCCTCTCAAATACATTTAGTCCATTAGGCTGCATTATGTCATTTTTTTGTTGCATTATTCTCTTCCTGTTCTCAGATCTTCGTTCTAGCTCTGTAGATGACAAGGCAAAGTAGATGTTAATGTGTTGATTTGCAGCCCAATAGGAAATCCTCTGAGGTTGAAGTAGTAAAGAGGCTGGCTGAGGTGCTGTTGCTGCTATGTCCCTGAGTGGCAGCAGTTATAAAGGATGGGGGAGATTGAGTGACAAGATGGCTGACATGATAGAAACTGGCAAACTGGCTCATCAGACCTGGAATGAAGGCTGAGGTAGGCAAGTTGTGGAATGGTCTGGAATGATTAGTTGTAGAATGTGTGTTTAGTTTTGGGCAAAGAAGGTATTGGACAAGAGCATAAGCTTCCTTGGTTTTGGGCTATAGAACAAGGCTATTTTCGTTGCACAAAGAAAAGAAAATCGTCTTTGTGATTGAGAATCCCTTTTTGGCTCGAGTAAGGCTAGTAAAGTCATTCATGTCTCCTGGATGGCTGGCGAGAAAGAGAAAATGAATCAGTGTATCCAGACATTAATGACTTTTGTTGAAATCTGTCCATGGTAATGCTTTGACCTCGACTGTATCGCTATGGGCTATGGCTACTGCTGTCTGCCTGTACATTATTATTTCATATCCCTGTTGGGCTGGGCAGCGGACCGTGCACAGACCTTTCAGGGAGCAGGTGCTCAAAATGTAAACTTGACGTCATCACGATGACTTGCGTGTAGTGGGTTCAGAACAACAAAAACTGTATAGAAAAAAACATCCACACCACGACCCAAAGGGCACTTGGCAAGGGGACAGGTGGGAGGGCACAGGTAGACCCTATCTGAACACTTGCCTGCTGGGCAGATTTCAATTATGACTCTATTTGCATAGCATCACGTCTCACGACTCCAGAAGGTCAGAGGAATAGAGACCATTTGGGGACTGCAGGTGTGGCGGGGGAGTGTGATGTGTGTGTGTGTCTGTGTCTGAGAGACCAAGGGTATGTAGCTTTCTCACTCATCAAGACACTGTGTTCAAATCTAGGCCTCAAAGGGATGAAATTAGCTGTAAACAAGATGATGGATGGTTGGCTGTGTTTCTGACATGTTGTATTATAACAAGACAGTGTGATAACATCCCATTATTCAGTCTGGTGGTAGATTAGTTGGTATGCACCCGGCTGGATGAGGCGTCTGGCTGTTGTGAAGATGGGGGGGCGATTTGTCAGTCTGTTATCTTTGGCAACTCTTTAACTTGTCACAGACACACACTTGCCCACAAGCCCGCACGGACATGCACACACACATGTGCACGCACCGCGCACGCGCAAATGGCCGCCAGGACAAACACACACCAACTCACACACAGCACAGACACGCACAAACACAAACTTGCACAGCCACAAGGGCACACACAAACACTTTCTCCATATCCCTCTTAGTGACAGGCATGACAGCACCATGGAGGACAATCTCTGTTTTTCTACTCCATTACTTTGGCTTTCAATTCCATTCACATCTTTATTGTCCCTCAAGGCGAAACTCATTTGGCGTCACAAATCTCATCTCCATCAGGAGCCAATGCAATGAATGGCTCATTACCAGTAGAATTGCTCAAGATGGCTACACTGGAAGACAGCCCCATGCATTTATTCTCTATGTAGAGTTGGAATTAGAATTCATCTTGATAATGTTGGAATACTCATATTCGTCATTGTATTATTGTAATATTATTGTCATATCTGTTGGCAGACATGAAAAGGTTTAGCTGCACATACATGTCTTGCCCTACTCTACTGAGGATTAAAGGTTGCTGTTTTTTTGGGGGGGGTTTCTCCAGAGAGAAAAATAATGTTAGCCTGGGTGCCAGTCTGTTTCTGCTTTAGCAATGATAGCAACATCATTTGCAAAAGCACAAACAGGTCTGTGACCAGGCTACAATGGCATCAGTGTGGTTCTTTATTTTTGCGAGGCCATGTAGCCAGCAGCACCAGAGGTAATCAGATCTCAGAGGAGAGGACAGGGGTCATGTGACCAGGCCTAGCCCAGTGTCACCATGCCAGTGTGTGTACTCAGGAGGGACAGAACTGGATAAAAATACAAATGTTATCCTGAGGAATGATTACACAGAATGGCGATGACTAAGGTTTTACAATTAGAAGAATCTAAATCTAGCCTGCAGGATCCCGACAGCAGAGGCCAAAAACACGAATGAAGGAATTAGGCTGCTGCCAACATTGCATATAAAACATGTATTGATGGTATGCTTTACATGTATGTAAGCTTTACAGCTTACATACAGTACATTGAGAATACGTATTCCAGGCATCACTTTATCAATAGATAGATGGATTATTATATTCCTATGGTTGTTTCAAGCACATCACAGGACATACCGTCAGCTGAACGGTATTACAGTGCCTGTCTGATGAATTACTTTTCCTCTTCCTGAAGAGCTAGAGATGTGTCTTACTAATGACATGAAAGTAAATGATGATGACGAAGACAAAGGTTGTCTCTGTTGTCAGGGAACTTCTATCGCTCTTTCTTCTCCTCCTCCAGAAGCTGCTTCACTAATTGGCTGCTGTTGCTCCCGTCAGGCAGCAGCGTCTCAGGTTTCACTATGTGGCTCGCTTGATTGGCTTTTAATCGTTCATTTGCTCAGGGAGGAGAGGAGGGCTGAGAGAGAGGAGAGGAGGGCTGAGAGAGAGGAGAGGAGGGCTGAGAGAGAGGAGAGGAGGGCTGAGAGAGAGGAGAGGAGGGCTGAGAGGGCTGAGAAGGAGGAGAGGAGGGCTGAGAGGGAGGAGAGGAGGGCTGAGAGGGAGGAGAATGTATGACCATATTAGAGACGCATATTTCCCTTAGATTACAGACCCACAAAGAATTAAAAAACAAACCCAGTTTTGATAAACTTCTATATCTACTGGGTGAAATACCACAGTGTGCCATTATAGCAGCAAGATTTGTGACCACAAGAAAAGGTCAACCAGTGAAGAACAAACACCATTGTAAATACGGCCCATGTTTATGTTTATTTATTTTCCCTTTTGTACTTTAACTATTTGTACATCATTACAACACTGTATATAGACATAATATTGATTTATGTACATTGATGTAGATAGAACATACAGTTTGTACTGTAGCAACGGCATCCAGTTTGGATGGAGGTTTCTGGCAGTAAAAATAGGTTTTATTGTCACATACACCAGATAAGTGCAGTAAAATGTGTTGCTTTACAGGGTGAGCCATAGTATTACAGCACCCCTGGGGCAAATTAGGGTTAAGTGCCTTGCTCAAGGGCACATAAACACATTTCCCGCCTTGTCGGCTAGGGTGTTCAAACCAGCGACCTTTCAGCCACTGGCCCAACACTCTAACCGCTAGGTTATCAGCTGCCCATACAGGTGTGCATGTACCTGCCGCCCATACAGGTGTGCATGTACCTGCCGCCCATACAGGTGTGCATGTACCTGCCGCCCATACAGGTGTACATGTACCTGCCGCCCATACAGGTGTGCATGTACCTGCCGCCCATACAGGTGTGCATGTACCTGCCGCCCATACAGGTGTGCATGTACCTGCCGCCCATACAGGTGTACATGTACCTGCCGCCCATACAGGTGTGCATGTACCTGCCGCCCATACAGGTGTGCATGTACCTGCCGCCCATACAGGTGTACATGTACCTGCCGCCCATACAGGTGTGCATGTACCTGCCGCCCATACAGGTGTGCATGTACCTGCCGCCCATACAGGTGTGCATGTACCTGCCGCCCATACAGGTGTGCATGTACCTGCCGCCCATACAGGTGTACATGTACCTGCCGCCCATACAGGTGTACATGTACCTGCCGCCCATACAGGTGTACATGTACCTGCCGCCCATACAGGTGTACATGTACCTGCCGCCCATACAGGTGTGCATGTACCTGCCGCCCATACAGGTGTGCATGTACCTGCCGCCCATACAGGTGTGCATGTACCTGCCGCCCATACAGGTGTGCATGTACCTGCCGCCCATACAGGTGTGCATGTACCTGCCGCCCATACAGGTGTGCATGTACCTGCCGCCCATACAGGTGTGCATGTACCTGCCGCCCATACAGGTGTGCATGTACCTGCCGCCCATACAGGTGTGCATGTACCTGCCGCCCATACAGGTGTGCATGTACCTGCCGCCCATACAGGTGTGCATGTACCTGCCGCCCATACAGGTGTGCATGTACCTGCCGCCCATACAGGTGTACATGTACCTGCCGCCCATACAGGTGTGCATGTACCTGCCGCCAATACAGGTGTGCATGTACCTGCCGCCCATACAGGTGTGCATGTACCTGCCGCCCATACAGGTGTGCATGTACCTGCCGCCCATACAGGTGTGCATGTACCTGCCGCCCATACAGGTGTGCATGTACCTGCCGCCCATACAGGTGTGCATGTACCTGCCGCCCATACAGGTGTGCATGTACCTGCCGCCCATACAGGTGTGCATGTACCTGCCGCCCATACAGGTGTGCATGTACCTGCCGCCCATGGATAAAGGTTTGTGGCAGGCTCATATATGCTAATTGAGCAGTGAGTTGACAAGGTCTCAGCCATCAGGCTGCTTAATAAACCAATGAACAGACAGACAGACAGACCAAGGACCTGTTTTAATGATAGAGACAGCAGGGATGTTGACAGGTCTGAAGTGTTCCTCTGGTTATTGGTGGGGGACATTTGCCTGTTTCTCTCTGTTGAAGCTGTTTATCCTAGAGAAAGTGATGTTTAGTCTTAGGAATTAGCATCATCTCTCTCTGTCAGTGAGAATGTGTTATAGTGTGGGTGGGTGTGTTTGCAGTGTGTGAATGAATGTGTGTGAAGGCTGTGATAATGATTCTTGTCCATATACAGCTTTTTATGATCAGAGACTCTTTACAAGTATTAACATGTCAGCTATATGAAAGTGAGCATGTTGAATACAGCAATGATTCCCTGTCCTTTTTGTTGTGTGGCCCACCTAAGTCTAATAGGAGTCAAACCAACAGCAGTGTTTTGAAAAAAAGAAAGACAAAAAAAGTATTTTGTTTTATTATATTTTTTACCAAGGACCGACTAATCCTGTCTTGAGCCTTTCCCTCAAAAGCACCAGCTGGTTACCTTGGGATCATTTTGAGTACAATATCTTGTCCCAGTCATCATGAAATCTCTCCTCCTAACAGTATCTTCCCTCTTCACTTTAACTACAACAGATAAAAGAGATGCAAAACCTAGGTTACCATGGCAACAAAGGTCACAGGGTCACCATCATATCCTGGACAATTCCGTTTGATTTGAAAGTCATATTTATCCAATCTGCATTATGCTACAGTCTACCATAAGGCCGCCAATTCAATTGAACAGCCACACTGTGCTTTGAACTATTCTGCATAGGCCTGGTTGCCTGTAAGTAAATGTTTCCCTTCCTTCTTAACCAATTGTGTAATCCGGCCTATATGTACTTTAATACCATTTGGTGCTATGTTTCCTGCGTTTTAAAAGCCAGTCCATCTGTTGGCTCCATCTGAGGGCACATACTGTACAGTCAGTGAGCAGATGCCAGTAGTTCCTCTGTGTCTGTCCTTGAAACCCCTTTTAGCTGAGTAGGCTTACTGTACGGGACAGTACACCACCGCTTTGGAGATATTAATGTGACCACAACACTGCACTAAGCACTTGACTTCACCACCAATGTGAATCAGGTTGGTTAAACCCTTTGGTGCAGTCAGTGTGGGCTGTTTGGGTCGGATAAGGAGAAGGTCCTCTGTAGCTCAGTTGGTAGAGCATGGCGCTTGCAATGCCAGGATAGTAGGTTTGATTCCTGGGACCACCCATATGTTAAATGTGTGCATGCATGACTGTAAGTTTCTTTGCTAAATGGCATGAATATGCTTTCACGGATCAATGAGAGGACTGGTGCAGGTGCTAGGAGTACTGTATATCTTGAGAATGCAGCCAAGAAAGTAGAGTTTTTGTCACATAGCTACAGCCACTGCTGAGCTCAAACTCAGGCAGGGAGGTCTTTAGGCTCCTGCTATGGGGACTTAAGTGGTCGAGAGGAAATCGAATACTGAGATTAGTTGAAGGAAAACAAAGCGTATGCCATACACGGCTGCACGCACCCACACACACACACACACACACTCAGGAAGCTTAACACACAGTCTTTCTAAGCCCTTCAGTGCCCATTCCTCCTCTCCAAACCCCAGAGAGGAACGATCACTAAATGCAGCATCAACCACAAGCCAAGCGGAAGCTCCCTACGGTTCGAAGGGAATACATTTTTTTAAATATATTCATTCTCGGAAGTGTGATTTAAGGATCACTCATCCTGGCTCGCAGCTTAACATGAGTAAATGGGGTAATCTCTTGATGGCTTCTGGTTTGGGAATGTTTGAGCTTGATAACGTTCCTTATTCCCAAATATTCCTTCCTGTAGGAACTGGTATTAATTCTGTTTGATACAGTTCTGTACTTGTATGTAGGGCTAGTATGTTATTGCTAGTGGGAATAGCTAATACTGGGAATTTCTAAATACTGCTATATAACTCAGGAACATTAATATTGCAGTTTTGTTAAGGGACCCTGGTCTGAATCTTTATTGGTATGCAGCGGAGTAAACAGTGCTCCTGCTAGGAGACTGGCGGCTAGGAGACTGGCGGCTAGGAGACTGGCGGCTAGGAGACTGGCGGCTAGGAGACTGGCGGCTAGGAGACTGGCGGCTAGGAGACTGGCAGCTAGGAGACTGGCGGCTAGGAGACTGACGGCTAGGAGACTGACGGTTATGTAGTCTTGTCGGGAAAGGCTTGGATGGCTTGTGAAGTGGGAATCACAGGAACACAAAGACAACAGCTCCCCTGCACAAAATGTAACCGAGGCCGACGCAGCATCAGCCTGCGGTAAGACGTGCCTCATCCTTGGCTGCTTCTCTCTCTCTGTGTGTGTGTGTGTGTGTTTGTGTGTGTGAAAGAGAGGCTGAGAGAGTGAGTGTCGGTCGAACCCCATGATGCTTTGCCATCTGCCGTGTGTGTATGTGTCCACATGTACGTTTGTGTGTGTGTGTACGTGCATGTGTGAATGACTGTCTCTTTGCCAGCAGGGTCTAGATGCTCCAGAAGCCTCTCCCTGGCCTTACTGCAGCTCCATCTCTATACCACATCACAGGAGCTGCTCTTGCCCAAAAACAATAGATTCACAAAGTGTATACATACTACAGTAGGAAATCTGTAATGATATGGAAGCAAAGCCCCCTCCATCAGTTTGTGTGTGCTTGTGCATGTGTACTACAGTGTGTGTGTGGTTTTGTGTAGTCTGATTTTCTATCACTAAAGTCATGTCTGTTCACCTGTATTGGTCTGGAGACACTCCTCATCAGTCTGTTCACCTGTATTGGTCTGGAGACACTCCTCATCAGTCTGTTCACCTGTATTGGTCTGGAGACACTCCTCATCAGTCTGTTCACCTGTATTGGTCTGGAGACACTCCTCATCAGTCTGTTCACCTGTATTGGTCTGGAGACACTCCTCATCAGTCTGTTCACCTGTATTGGTCTGGAGACACTCCTCATCAGTCTGTTCACCTGTATTGGTCTGGAGACACTCCTCATCAGTCTGTACACCTGTATTGGTCTGGAGACACTCCTCATCAGTCTGTTCACCTGTATTGGTCTGGAGACACTCCTCATCAGTCTGTACACCTGTATTGGTCTGGAGACACTCCTCATCAGTCTGTTCACCTGTATTGGTCTGGAGACACTCCTCATCAGTCTGTTCACCTGTATTGGTCTGGAGACACTCCTCATCAGTCTGTACACCTGTATTGGTCTGGAGACACTCCTCATCAGTCTGTTCACCTGTATTGGTCTGGAGACACTCCTCATCAGTCTGTTCACCTGTATTGGTCTGGAGACACTCCTCATCAGTCTGTTCACCTGTATTGGTCTGGAGACACTCCTCATCAGTCTGTTCACCTGTATTGGTCTGGAGACACTCCTCATCAGTCTGTACACCTGTATTGGTCTGGAGACACTCCTCATCAGTCTGTACACCTGTATTGGTCTGGAGACACTCCTCATCAGTCTGTTCACCTGTATTGGTCTGGAGACACTCCTCATCAGTCTGTACACCTGTATTGGTCTGGAGACACTCCTCATCAGTCTGTTCACCTGTATTGGTCAGAAGACACTCCTCCTGGTTGCTCTCCTGTAGCTACTAACTCCAGGTCGTAGTATATCTCCCAGCTATCTCCCAGCTACTGCTTGGCCATAAACCTACCCAAAGAAACAGATCCTGCTTGTGATCTCACGTCTCACTGGCTGATTTGTTGTCATGGAGACAGGGCCCGTAGAGACTGCCTCAGCCCGACTGTGGTGCAAGGCATGCTGGGTAAGAGGAAGGGGTGGGGTACAGGGGAGGGTGAGGGTGAGGGTGAGGTGATAAAAACCAAACAGTGGAACAGGAAAGTGATGCTTAGGATCATAATAGAGACATTACCATGAATTACCCTTAATTTGCTGTTAGATTCCTTACGAGGTATCTCGCAAACTGAAAATATTTTAGCCTTGAACCGGGTGGGGCTCACAAAGGCTGTATGTGTGTGTGTGTGTTGTTATGAGGTCGCACATACCCTCAGGTATTGATAACTCATCTCCTCCTTCCTGTGTTGTTGCAGGTCCACTGGATGGTCACACTGAGGATTCCACAGAGCAGGCCATGATGCCTCAGCCAGGGCTGTAGGGAACACCCAGAGGTAAGAACACACACACATGGCCCTGATGCATGGTACTGCTGATGTAGTATATGCTGTGTGTAGGTACAGTACAGTAATATCTCCACACTTGGCTGGAGAATAAGTTAAAGGGATACTAATGAGGCCCTTTATCCACTTCCCTAGAATCAAATGATACCATTTGTATGTCTCTGTGTCCAGTATGAAGGGAGTTAGCATTGGCTTGTGAAACTACCTCCAACATGCTAGCATGAGCAGAAAGCATGAAAGCATCTGCTAGCATGAGCAGATACCCATAGACTTCCAGTCATTGCACTAATGTTAGTTAGCAATTGCGCTAGCACAACTTAGCAACTTCCTTCAAACTGCATGCAGAGACATACAACTGGTATCCACAAGTTCATCTGACTCTGGGGAAGTGGAAAAGTGCATCATTGCCAAAATCCTTTAAAGGAACGTGTGCCAGGGTTGAGCATGAAAGCACAGAGGCAAATAGGCCATTCTGACTGCCAGCCAACAGGGTCAATGCAGTGGGAGTAGAGATGGGTTTTAGAGGATTAACAAGTGTTAGGACAGATCCTGGCAAGGCCTGCAGTACAGTAGCTAGGACTGTTTCTCCATTCACAGATAGACTTACTGTAAGCCCCTTTGTTTAACTGTGTTAGTGGACCACAGTCGGGCAGCTGTTGCAGCTGGGGAACGGGTCGTGGTGAAAGAGAAGGATCAAAGATTTAGATAGCAGGTTAAATACAAGCGAGAAGAAGAGACAGGAGGAAGGAGACACGGGGGTGGGGGGGGGGGGGTAAACAGAGAGATGGAGAGACAGGGGACAGGGAAGGATCACGGGTTTAGATAGCAGGTTAACTACAAGATGGAGAGACAGGGGACAGGGAAGGATCACGGGTTTAGATAGCAGGTTAACTACAAGATGGAGAGACAGGGGACAGGGAAGGATCACGGGTTTAGATAGCAGGTTAACTACAAGCTGGAGAGACAGGGGACAGGGAAGGATCACGGGTTTAGATAGCAGGTTAACTACAAGATGGAGAGACAGGGGACAGGGAAGGATCACGGGTTTAGATAGCAGGTTAACTACAAGATGGAGAGACAGGGGACAGGGAAGGATCACGGGTTTAGATAGCAGGTTAACTACAAGATGGAGAGACAGGGGACAGGGAAGGATCACGGGTCTAGATAGCAGGTTAACTACAAGATGGAGAGACAGGGGACAGGGAAGGATCACGGGTTTAGATAGCAGGTTAACCTCTAATTCCTCCCAAACCCGGATCCGGGAGCACCCCCCACAGTAAAAAAGCTGACTAGCATAGCCTAGCATAGCGTCACAAGTAAATACTAGCATCTAAATATCATTAAATCACAAGTCCAAGACACCAGATGAAAGATACACATCTTGTGAAACCAGCCATAATTTCTGATTTTTAAAATGTTTTACAGGGAAGACACAATATGTAAATCTATTAGCTAACCACGATAGCAAAAGACACAACTTTCTTTTCCCACCATTTTTTTCCTGCATGGGTAGCTATCACAATTTTGACCAAATAAAGATATATATAGCCACTAACCAAGAAACAACTTCATAAGATGACAGTCTGATAACATATTTATTGTATAGCATATGTTTTTTTTGAAAAATTTGTATATTTCAGGTATAAATCACAGTTCTACATTGCAGCTGCAATCTGAAATAGTGCCGAAGCTGCCAGAATAATTACAGAGACCAACGTCAAATACCTAATTACTCATCTTAAAACATTTCTGAAAAATACACAGCGTACAGCAAATGAAAGCCCAACATCTTGTGAATCCAGCCAATATGTCAGATTTTTTAAGTGTTTTACAGCGAAAACACAATATAGCATTATATTAGCTTAGCACAATAGCCAGAAACACAAGCAATTTACCAGCAGCACAGGTTAGCGATCGTAACAATACAGCAAAAGATATATAATTTTGGACTAACCTTGATATACTTCATCAGATGACAGTCCTGTAACATCATATTACACAATGCATATAGGTTTTGTTCGAAAATGTGCATATTTAGCAGCACAAATCGTGGTTATACAATGTGATCAGTGGCAACAGGTCATGCATTCTGGTCGGCGCCATCTTGGAAAGGCACCTAATCTAATCAATAAATAATCGTAAACTTGACTAAAAAATACAGGTTGGACAGCAAATGAAAGATGCATTAGTTATTAATGCAACCGCTGAGTTAGATTTTTAAAATTAACGTTACTAGACATACAGTGTGCGTTACAGCCAGACTAGTGCCGCAATAATGGCGGACAAATCCGTTTACATTTTTACACATAAATACGGAATAACATCATAAATAGCTCTTACTTTTGGACGAGCTTCCATCAGAATCTTGGGCAAGGTGTCCTTTGTCCAAAAGAATCGTTGCTTGGTTGTAAAACGTCATCTTCAACTTCGGAATTAGCAGCTAACAATAGCTATGTGGCCACAACATGCCCAAATCCTCAAAACGCAATACTAAGGAAATTCCGAAAATAGCAATATACTCGCATAAACTGATATAACTCGGTTTAAAATAACTTC
Source organism: Salvelinus alpinus (assembly GCF_045679555.1). NCBI lineage: Eukaryota > Metazoa > Chordata > Actinopteri > Salmoniformes > Salmonidae > Salvelinus > Salvelinus alpinus. Next base: position 16,011,998 of record NC_092108.1, on the reverse strand, counting down.
GTTATGATGTTTCTAACACCCATATCGAATTAAATTACAGACGGATATATCTAAGGCTGATAACTGAGCGTTTCAAAATGCCATCCTCAGGTCTTGCTTTGCGTAATGACGAATGTCGAAAAGAGAGCTCCCTTCGTTCCTTGGCCTTTTATAAGGTTTGAGATCTACGTAGAAACTCCATTCCACTTCTCATTGGTTACTGACATCCAGGGGAAGGCGGGTGTAGTTCATGTCGACCCATAGGATACATACAGAGCTTTAAACTGATCTGAGAACAGAGCCTCGTTTTCAGACCTTCGCAGTTCCTGTCATGAATTTCGCTGCAGAAAGAGTTCTGGTTCACCCACAGACATAATTCAAACGGTTTTAGAAACTAGAGATTGTTTTCTATCCAATAGTAATAATAATATGCATATTGTACGAGCAAGAATTGAGTACGAGGCAGTTTAATTTGGGAACGATAAATGTCCAAGTTGAAACAGCACCCCCTGTAGTGTCAAGAGGTTTTAACTACAAGATGGAGAGACAGGGGACAGGGAAGGCGGAGCTGGGGATGATGAGATGTGGTGAGAGAGGGAGAGACGGGACAGAGAGACAGAGACGGGACAGGGGACATGTAGACAGGGGACAGAGGGACAGATATACAGGGGACAGGGAGAAAAGGAGACAAGACAGGAGAAAGAGAGACAGGAGAAAGAGAGATAGGACAGGGTGACAGGAGACATTGAGACAGGGGACAGAGAGACAGGGGACAGAGATACTGGGGAGATGGAGGACAGAGAGACAGGAGACAGAGAGACAAGGTACAGACAGTAAGGAGACAGAGAGACAGAAAGTTAGAAGGGTGAAGGGATATAGGAGGAGACATGTATGAGATGAGAGAAGGGTAGACCAGAACAGAGTTAGTGACAGACCACTCAAGATGTAATTAGATCAGGACCAATTCGCAACAGTGGGAAAGAAGTAATTCCAGAATGAATTTATTTCATCAGAAATTTCTCTAACCCTTTTACCATGCTACCGTGCAGAATCAGCCCAGTTTCTGCCAGTCAGGCAGTTCAACACAGGACCCACATTGACGAGGACGAGGCATATATTTGCTTCTTATCATCCCCTGCATCATGCTGATGATGCTCGCCAATAAATTGAGTTTCTTTAAGAGGAGAATTCATTGCGCTGCTGGAATGGTACTTGAATGAGCTCTGATTAGGTTGCAGCTATTAGGTTATTGAATTGAAAAGTAAATCCTGAAAGCTTTTCTATTCCATATCTATTAGGAAGTGCTCTCAGAGCCTAGATAAGAGAGAGGGGGAAGCAGGGAAGTAGCGCTCCATGAAATATATGTCAGATGGACAGATACGTTTATAGACTAGTTATATTTAGAGCTCAAACAGGGTTATAGAGCCAGACGCTAATTCCTTTTAATGTGTCATTAGCCCGTCAGTCTGATAAGAGCTGGATAATTCCATATACATATTAATATGGAACACTCCTCCAGAATGGTAGGACGTTTCTGTATTAGGATCACAGTCAACCCTTTCACTGGATGTGGAAAACTGTTGATAACTTTGGGAAGTGTAGGACGTGTGTGTGTGGGTGGGTAGGTGTGCGCACACACGTGTACTTGTGTGTGTTCCTCTAATCATCTGTATGTGTCTGTCTCTCTCTGTGTGTCTCTCTCTGTGTGTCTCTCTCTGTGTCTCTCTCTGTGTCTCTCTCTGTGTCTCTCTCTCTGTGTCTCTCTCTGTGTGTCTCTCTCTGTGTGTCTCTCTATGTGTGTCTCTCTCTGTGTGTCTCTCTCTGTGTCTCTCTCTGTGTCTCTCTCTGTGTCTCTCTCTGTGTCTCTCTCTGTGTCTCTCTCTGTGTCTCTCTCTGTGTCTCTCTCTGTGTCTCTCTCTGTGTCTCTCTGTGTCTCTCTCTGTGTGTCTCTCTGTGTGTGTTCCATCAGTTCTGAACAGAATAAATGTGTGTATGCTACCGTGCAGATAAGGAAGGAGGGAGGGAGGGATAGATGTGACCAGAGGAGTTATTGACTCCTGGGCAGGGAGCTTCTGCAGAGCTCGGCTCTGAAACACCCAGCTCAGAGGAGTCAGGCCCAATCCCCTTGGCTGGACTAGGATTACCCACAGGACATCTATTATAGGGGGGCTTTACCGTCTAACATAATGGACACTCTTATTGAATATTGCATGGTGCCCGGATGGCCAAACACACCTTTTGCTTTAATATCCTCTTTGACTGAGTGTTTCCCTATTAGGGGCACAGAGGTTTTATGAACGTGTGTACCACAGGAGGTTGGTGGCACCTTCATTGGGGAGGACAGGCTCATGGTAATAGCTGGAGTGGAATCAGTGGAATGGTATCAAATACATCAAACACATGGTTTCCAGGTGTTTGATGCCATTCCATTCTCTCTGTTCCAACCATTATTATGAGCCGTCCTCCCCTCAGCAGCCTCCACTGCTATGTACACCTTTTATGTTTGTGTGGCCAGTGGAGGTAAACTGTTCCAGTAGAAAGGCTATTACAGCAGTGGCTGAAGAGGCTGAATATGTCTGTACTGGGATAGTAACATACAGAACAATAATATTTGGAATTGCATCAAACACATGGAAACCATGTGTTTGATGTATTTGATGCCATTCCACCAATTCCGCACCAGCCATTACCATGAGCCCGTCCTCCCCAATTAAGGTGACACCAGCCTCCTGTGCTGTATACACATGCAGACGCTTGCTTGACCTCTAAAGGGTTTTTCATTCAATTGACCTAGTCTGCTTTCATCACCGGCTATGTTAATTGTTCTTCAAAAGTATGTTTTCTCCGTCATATGTATTTGTACATATTTGTTTAAATTTGTTTGTTTGTTTATTCAGAGTGCCAAGCCCTGCTGAGGGAAGTTTCCCCCCCATCCCCCACCTCCATCCCCTATTGCAGGAGGTACCATGGTTCCCCCCAGGCCAGGTGGAACCGTAGCCCAGTCCAGGGCGACTCGTACTAGGTACGGACTCTGCTTCTACCCCCCTTGTCTGCTACTGCCACTGCTGGTGCTCACATCCCTGCCCAACCTGTCTGAGGCGGTGGGTAAGTAACACATTACAGATATACTGTATGTTAGTTCATGTGTCTGTCCATCTGTATGATGTTTGTTGAGATATTTATGTGTAGGTTTGTCAGTTTGTCTAAATGGCTGTCCGTGCCTCTACTGTATCTATCTATCTCTCTATCTTTGTTCTCTCTCTTTATCTCCCTCATTCTCTACCTCCCTCCCTCTTTCTCCTTCTCTGCTGACTGACAGCTGTAACAGTGAGTTGTGTTGGTCAGCGCTAGCTGCAGTGAGTGGTGACGTGGTGTTGATGACCATCTTCCTGTCTACCTGTCTATTTTGCAGTGATAGGTGTTTAACAAGCTCTGTAATGCACTGAAAAACGGTGAACACACGTCAGCACATACTCAATCTTCACCTTTATCAAAGTATCATGTCTTCATATGTCTGGTCTTGTGGATCTTAAATGAGACAGGGGAACATAGAACACATCTCATTTTAACCCTGCAACACTGAAAACGCTATGGAAGTATGTGGCATTCAAGAACAGAAATATTTTTTAACACACTGGTGAGTAATGAGGGGTTGTCAGCACGGACTCAGTCAATCATCACATTTAGGCTATTGTATGAAAGCACGTCTTGATATGTCTTACAGTTCTAACATGCTGACTAGACTGGGAATGCACGTATGTCCTCCTGCGCCATTGAGCGCATGTTTATTTTGTTCATCCACACCAGAAGTGATCAGGACACGCAAGTTGAAATATCAAAACAAACTCTGAACCAACTATATTAATTTGGGGACAGGTCGAAACACATGAAACATTCATAGCCATTTAGCTAGCTAGCTTGCTGTTGCTAGCAAATTTGTCCTGGGATATAACATTGGGTTGTTTTTTTACCTAAAATGCACAAGGTCCTTTTTTTCTGGATCTTTGAAGAATTTCAACCCATTTTCACACAAAATCGTGTGTTTCTCTACTCCGACCAACTAATCCACAGATAAAAGGGGAAACCTAGTTAGTTTTTAGTAATCCTCTCCTCCTTCAGTCTTCTTCTTCTGTGAACTTCATATGGTGGTTGGCAACCAACTTTAAGGTGCATTACCACCACCATCTGGACTGGAGTATGGACCTCAGTTCATCTTTCAATCACCCACGTGGGTATATGCTCCTAAAAACCAATGAGGAGAGGCTAAGTTCTATTTTAGCGCCTGGTAACGCAGATGCTTGTTGACGCGCGAAAGCAGTTTAGATGAAAATATTGAATAACATGTATGTGTACATTTATTTTGCAACGCTCTCGCATGTAACACTCGCGAGAGAGTCATAAATATATATACAGTACCAGTCTAAGTTTGGACACCTACTCATTCAAGGGTTTTTGTAGGTATATATATTTCTTTACATATTTTAATGTATTATTTCCCCCTAACTCTATCACCCCTGCCCTAATTGGAGTAAACTAATGGACAACGACACTTAGGCTTCTACTTCCAGGTTATACATACTATATCTAGAGGTGTTACCTTATGTATTTCAGTCAACACTTCTAGCAGTGTTGCTCTGTGACTCGAAGAAGATAGCGGCCCCAATAACAGCCCCAAAATAGCAGTCGTATTTCTAACTCTTATGAAGCGCCTATGTTAATATTTGTTTTGGTTGGAATACTTAATTGTTATGGCTCGGACTATGAGTTTTCCGTGACCGTGTAAACTCACCAGGAACAACCCTGGGCCATAGTTTTAGGCTACTTCTGTAATTGGCATGGATTTACAGTGGAACGGTTTGATCTGGTCAGACTTGTCCAGACAGGTCTAATTTCCTGCATGCAGCCGTAGAGGGGGTGATTATAGTATTATAACACGCACCTGCTACCTACTGCCGCATATCTCCACATTACCCCTACCTATCATTGCTATTAGATAATCATAGCCTTGTAGTGTTTCATTACGATAGGCCAGAGATATTAGTCTATCATTATACCCTGCTGTCAGCCAGGGAGTGAAGCAGTGAAGGCTATTCGACCCGCTGCTTTTAAAGGGACAGACAACCTTCTTGAGTGTCCTCATAGAATTCAATAGCATTCAAATGATGCAACTGGTTCTGTATGTCTGGGTTTATTATAGATCCATGGAACCGGAACCGAAGGCTCCAACCTGGTTCAGAATGCAGCCAGAGGCCAGTATTGGTCATAGAAATAGAATTGGTTCTGGTTAGCAGTGGCAGTAACACACCAGTAATCACCTCTTCGAAATTGCAAAAATGTAAACCGATGTTGAATATGAATTCAACCCCCTTACACAGCTCCGCAAAGTAGTGCAACACTTCACAACTAACAGTGTATGGTGCCGTGTATGGTTGAAAGACTACAATAATACACAGTTTGTTAGACAAGGTATTGTTGAGGTTTCTGCTCAGCCACTTTACCTCGCAGCTCAGAGGTAGGCTGGCTGCTGTGTGACTGTTACTCACTGAAGTGTGAAGTTAGCAGCGGAGGGAGGAAAGCCAGAAAGCCAGAGTGCTTTTCTGTCTGTTAGTGATTTGAGGGGGGATGATGGTGTGGTTTCTTCAGCTGCTTCTTCTCTCTAGAGTAGAACCGAATCAGCATAGCAAGACCTGGCCCAGAGAGGGAGGAGGGAGAGAGGGAGGGAGGTTGCTATGGTGAGGGTTAGGCCGGCTTTACCCTGATGGATAGAACGTATTCTGCAGCTGAGGAGGAGGTAAGCTGGCTGCCATGGTAACAGTCCACAGAAACAGAGGGACAGAACTGTGTGTGTGTAAGAGAAGATGAACATTTATGAAGTAGCTTGACAAGATTGGATTTTTTGCACAATGGAGATGTATGGATTCTGTGTCTGGAATTGATTTCTATTTGCCGTTTCTAATAAGCATACAGTATAGAGAAAAGGAAATTGTTTTTGCTCCCAGAGAAACAGACAGCAGCTGATATGTTTGATAAGTCGGAGCTAAATGAATGTTTCTAAGGCAATATAACATTTTATAAAATAATACTTTATAAGAAGGAGCTTCAAGTAAAAGAGATACTGTATATAGTATTAAAGAGATACTGTATATAGTGTTAAAGAGATACGGTATATAGTATGAATGAAATGCATAATGTATGCAATCTCTAAGTCCTTGTTCTAAAAAAAATATTTTTTTGTAACTGGCAGATCCACCCCCCACACATTTTTTTTCCTGAACTGAGTTGGGGTCTCAACTTACTGTTGAGAGTTAGAATAGTAGAATACACAAGGTGCACAAGGGCAACAACATGTTGCTTAGGACCTCCAAAAGGCTAGGGCCGGCTCTGACTGCATGTGTGCGTATGGATGTGGGTAGGCACTATGCAGAACCGCCAGCCACTGCGGCCCATCATGATGAGTTTTTTTGTGGCTCCCTCCCCATCAAAGTTGCCCATCACTGCATTAAAGCCAATTATCTCCTGTGAATTTCCACGACCCCTTTTAATATCCCCGGCATAGCACCCACCCATGTGTTCTAACAATCTGTGCTGCATAGTGGAGTAGCATGCCTCGGGGTAGTGAAAAAACCTGCTCCTGTGAAGATGAAGCACATATTTTATTGATGACACACAGGAAGTCCTTGGTAATGTCCTCTAAATGGTAGCCAGGAAGTGGACTGTACTTTGCGGCCAATCACCACGTCCATCACGACACAGTGATGTCATGTCAATCTCTTCCTGTCCACGGCTTTGGACTAGTTGGCATCTCTTCAGTGAGAGCTGTCTGTCTTTGGGGACGCCCCGTGATGATTTATGTATAGTGCACAGGGAAAGTATTAAGTAGCATCATTCTAATAATGTATAATATATCTCTCTCTCTCGCTCTCTCTCTCTGTCCCTCTGTCCCTCTGTTTCTCTATCTACTTTTTGTTGTCTGAGCTGTATTATGTCTTGGACTCCTGGCTGCAGAATTTCCATACGAGGACAGTAAAGTTTTAATTTAATTGTCTATCTCAGCGGCACCCAAGTTCACCAAGATCCCCGGGGACCAGATCGGGGTTTCGGGGGGTGTGGCCTCGTTTGTGTGCCAGGCGTCAGGTGACCCCAAACCCATGGTCAACTGGAACAAGAAGGGCAAGAAGGTCAACTCCCAACGCATAGAGGTGAGTTAACACTATACTCCCAACACATGGAGGTGAGTAACCACTATACTCCCAACACATGGAGGTGAGTAACCACTATACCCCCAACACATGGAGGTGAGTAAACACTATACCCCCAACACATGGAGGTGAGTAACCACTATACTCCCAACACATGGAGGTGAGTAACCACTATACTCCCAACACATGGAGGTGAGTAAACACTATACTCCCAACACACGGAGGTGAGTAAACACTATACTCCCAACACACGGAGGTGAGTAAACACTATACTCCCAACACACGGAGGTGAGTAAACACTATACTCCCAACACACGGAGGTGAGTAAACACTATACTCCCAACACACGGAGGTGAGTAAACACTATACTCCCAACACACGGAGGTGAGTAAACACTATACTCCCAACACACGGAGGTGAGTAAACACTATACTCCCAACACACGGAGGTGAGTAAACACTATACTCCCAACACACGGAGGTGAGTAAACACTATACTCCCAACACACGGAGGTGAGTAAACACTATACTCCCAACACACGGAGGTGAGTAAACACTATACTCCCAACACACGGAGGTGAGTAAACACTATACTCCCAACACACGGAGGTGAGTAAACACTATACTCCCAACACACGGAGGTGAGTAAACACTATACCCCCAACACACGGAGGTGAGTAAACACTATACCCCCAACACACGGAGGTGAGTAAACACTATACCCCCAACACACGGAGGTGAGTAAACACTATACTCCCAACACACGGAGGTGAGTAAACACTATACTCCCAACACACGGAGGTGAGTAAACACTATACTCCCAACACACGGAGGTGAGTAAACACTATACTCCCAACACACGGAGGTGAGTAAACACTATACTCCCAACACACGGAGGTGAGTAAACACTATACTCCCAACGCACGGAGGTGAGTAAACACTATACTCTACAGATCATATTAGCAGTGGTGTACTGCTAAGTACTGAAGAAAAAATACTTTAACGTGCTACTTAAGTAGTTTTTGTGGTCTCTGTACTGCACTTTACTATTCATATATATATATATATTTTTTTTTTTTTCTTGGTCCTTCGTGGTCGTGCCTGGTTAATCACCTGGTTTCTGGCTCTTCCTGGTTCTATCTACTAGTTTCTCTCTCTTGTTTTCCTCCTCATTCCAAACGGTTTCCTGACTGGTTCTCTACTGGCTGTTTCCTGACTGTTTCTCTACTGGCTGTTTCCTGACTGGTTCTCTACTGGCTGTATCCTGACTGGTTCTCTACTGGCTTTATCCTGACTGGTTCTCTACTGGCTGGTTCCTGACTGGTTCTCTACTGACTGTTTCCTGATTGCTCCTTATCTCTTCCTCTCTCCTAGACAATAGAGTTTGATGATGGAGCGGGGGCTGTACTGAGGATCCAGCCTCTCAGGGCCCCCCGAGATGAGAATGTCTATGAGTGTGTGGCCCGCAACAGTGAGGGAGATGTGGCCACCACTGCCAAGCTGGCCATCATACGGGGTGAGTGTGTGTCTGTGTGTGTGTGTGACTGAGATCCTCTTCTTCTTCATGATCATCTACATTAATTCTGTCCATTTTAAGCAGACATATCTTGCACACACACAAACTCAGACACACACACACAGCTGCCCAGGGTCTCTCCCTTCATTCCCTTCACTGCCAACATAAGACGTAACAAACACCATGCTTACACACCCTTCTATAACAGGAAAGAAGCAGCTGTTCTTTTAAGTCTGAGAGTTAGTGTGAGTTAGTTTTGTTTGGCTGTGTTGAGGGCCAGTTAGCTGGTGTGCGTGTGATTTAGACTACGGCTTCTCTCTCATAATCACTTAATTCGTTCTCTTCCTAGACCAAGATGGTGTGAGTCTAATGCAGCCTGTCCCTTCAGTGCTAAGCTAATCTAATGTACTCTCTATAGTGCTAAGCGCTAGCCTAGCTGTTGGCTGGAGTTGGCTGTACGCCTAGGAGCTGTGGACTGGGCCTCGGCCAAACACAGGGGAGAGGGACGGAGAGAGGGAGAGAGAGAGTGGGAGAGATGGAGGGATGGCATATCAACACATTTTTACATAGGAAAGCAGAGGATTAGGACCGCGCTAGGATTGGAACCCATTTCTTCAGGAGGAAGAGGGATGGAGGGATTGAGGGATTGAGAGAGGGATACACAGCAGGATGAGGGGAGGAGAGAGACGGGGGATGAGGGGGAGGAGGGGTGGAACAACAAGAGTGGGGATGGAGAGTGACGGAAGGGATAGAAATAAGAGAGGATGTAGGGAGGGAGGGAGAGAGGGGTTGATTTGTCAGCCTTGGTGTTTCAGTAGAAGGCTGCTAGCCTGGGAAATATTTTCCTGTCCATCTGTTAGGCCTGTCATCACACAAACACACTCAATCCCTACTCTGTGTCTGTGGGACATTACTACAAAAACTGTAAAGCCCTTCACTGTGTGTGTGTGTGTGTGTGTGTGTGTGTGTGTGTGTGTGTGTGTGTGTGTGTGTGTGTGTGTGTGTGTGTGTGTGTGTGTGTGTGTGTGTGTGTGTGTGTGTGTGTGTGTGTGTGTGTGTGTGTGTGTGTGTGTGTGTGTGTGTGTGTGTGTGTGTGTGTGTGTGTGTGTGTGTGTGTGTGTGTGTGTGTGTGTGTGTGTGTGTGTGTGTGTGTGTGTGTGTACGTACATTCTGAATTTGAACTCAGGTATTTCCCAGAGGTGTAGACAGACAGGTAACTGCTAACTCTAACCCTTTCCCAGAAGTGTAGACAGACATTTCTATACCTTACAGTCTGTCTCCTAGACCTTGACTGCACCATAGACTAGTAGGTATAAATGTCATAGGAGAGACTGAGGTTACTGAAAGGTTTCGCTCTGCCCTCCACCAAGATACAGTGCATTCTGAAAGTATTCAGAACCCTTTACTTTTTCCACATGTTGTTACATTGCAGCAATATTCTATATTGAATTTAAGAAAGAAATCCCTCATCAATCTACACACAATACCCCATAATGACAAAGCAAAAACAGGTTTTTAGAAATGTTTGCAAATGTATTTAAAATAAAAACTGAAATATCATGTTTACCAAAGTATTTAGACCCTGTACTCAGTACTGTGTTGAAGCACCTTTGACAGTGATTACAGACTCGTGTCTTCTTGGGTATGACGCTACAAGCTTGGCACACCTGTATTTGGGGAGGTTCTCCCACTCTTCTCTGCAGATCTTCTCAAGCTCTGTCAGGTTGGATGGGGAGCATCGCTGCACAGCTATTTTCAGGTCTCTCCAGAGATGTTCAATCAGGTTAAAGTCTGGGTTCTGGCTGGGCCACTCAATGACATTCAGAGACTTGTTTCGAAGCCACTCCTGCGTTGTCTTGGCTGTGTGCTTAGGGTCGTTGTCCTGTTGGAAGGTGAACCTTCGCCCCAGTCTGAGGTCCTGAGCGCTCTGGAGCAGGTTTTCATCAAGGATCTCTCTGTACTTTGCTCCGTTAATCTTTCCCTCGATCCTGACATCCCCACAGCAGGATCCTGCCACCACCATGCTTCACCGTAGGGATGGTGCCAGGTTTCTTCCAGACGTGACACTTGGCTTTCAGTGCTAAGAGTTCAATCTTGGTTTCATCAGACTAGAGAATCGTCTTTCTCATGGTCAGAGAGTCTTTAGTTGCCTTTTGGCAAACTCCAAGTGTCTGGACGCTCTACCATAAAGACCTGATTGGTGGAGTGATGCAGAGATGCTTGTCCTTCTGGAAGGTTCTCCATCTCCACAGAGGAACTCTAGAGCTCTGTCAGAGTGACCATTGTGTTCTTCTCCCCCGATTGCCCAGTTTGGCTGGGCGGCCAGCTCTAGGAAGAGTCTTGGTGGTTCTAAACTTCTCCCATTTAAGAATGATGAAGGCCACTGTGTTCTTGGGGACCTTCAATGCTGCAGAACATTTTTGGTACCCTTCCCCAGATCTGTGCCTCGACACAATCGGAGCTCTTCGGACAATTCCTTCGACCTCATGGCTTGGTTTTTGCTCTGACATGCACAGTCAACTGTGGGACCTTATATAGGCAGGTGCCTGCCTTACTAAATCATGTCTATTGAATTGAATTTACCACAGGCGGACTCCAAGTTGTAGAAACATCTCAAGGATGGACAATGGAAACAGGACGCACCTGAGCTCAATTTCGAGTCTCATAGCAAAGGGTCTGAAAACGTATGTAAATAAGATATTTCAGTTTTTTATTTGTAAAAAAATTCTCAACCTGTTTTCATTCTGTCATTATGGTGTATTGTGTGAAGACTGATGAGGGGAAAAAATAATGTAATCAGTTTTAGAATAAGGCTGTAACATAACAAAATGTGGAAAGGGGAAGGGGTCTGAATACTTTCCGAATGCACTGTAAGCCCATACACAAATCAAATTCACATCAAATAAAATACAATCTTATTTGAAATATGCTTCGTAAACAACAGGTGTAGACTAACAGTGAAATGCTAATTTATGGATAATTTACAACAATGCAGACAATTTAATTACATTTTTTAATAACCTGTAAAAATCACATCAATAGCATAACTCCTATTCTTTCTCTAAAGGTTTATAAGATCATATAACACCTTGTTTTGCTGGGCCAGTCCTGACTCTCTCTCCCTATAGACGTTGGGTGGGGTATGGGTTACATTCCCAGCTCTCTTTTCAAGCTATTTAAGGCTTTATAAGATCGTGTACAGTAGCACCTTTTAATGGCTGCCGTTCTGACTCTGTCTCCCTGTGGGATGTACCCTACAGAAGCGTTGTGGTTGGCCACAGTAGGAAGTAAGCTACTCCTTAGCTTGACTGCTAATGGAGGCCGGCTTATGTAGCAGGCTGTGGTAACTGGGGTCGGGCAGAGGAGATATCTCATTTAGACACTCACACCTCTCTCTCCTTCACTCCATTGCTCGCCATCTCTCTGAGTATTTATCTGGTCAATGTGTCAGTGTATAATGTCTGTTGTTTGTATATTTGTATGTTATATGTGACAATGTGATTCTATTATACATTTTATTTGAATGTTGAAGGACTCTTGGAAGATTAGTTCAAATAAGGACTAAAAGATATCCTAATAAAATAAAATATCTGTCTCCACCTAGCTAGCTCTACCAAGCTACAGTATACCATCCCTCTATCTTTCTGTCCGTCTGTCTAACTCTCGCACTCTCACTCTTCCCCTATCTCTCGCTCTCTTGCTCCCTCCATCTCTTGCTCTCTGTCTTTTTCTCCCTCTTCCCTCTCTCTCTCTCTCTCTCTCTCTAGACAACGTGTTTTCGTAGTGCTGTGCCTAGGGGAGGTTTTAGTATCTGCAGTTCTGCATGTTTTTAACCTCCGGTGGGGGGAGAGATTCTCATCACTGCAGAAATGTGTGTTTGTGTATGCTAATACATGATTACCAAGGAAGGGAGGTAGGGGGTAGCAGGAAGGGTGGAAGGGAAGGTTTTCTACCACTATGACAAATATCTTTCTACATAGTTTGTCTGATCAGTGATTCCCCTAGAGTGTTCCTTGGCGAGATGCAGAGGTCCCTGATGCATTCAGGACTGCAAGCACCAAAACGTTCAACTGAGACTGTCGGCCAATAATATTTACGTGGGCGGTAACAGAGCTTGTCAGGGGAGTGAGGGAAAGTCAAAATGATAGGAGGCGGATCAACACTGCAAAGTGACTTGGGATTTGGATGCTTGTGTACAGTATGGTATGTGTCTGTGTTATTCATCTCACGCAGCAGATACCACTTGTCTGCTTTCACCAGACTAATGTGCTGTGTGTGCAGACCGATTTCATTCCAACATGGCCTAGCCCTAGTCTCTAGTGGAAAAATAATATGATATTAGTATGTGCATGTAGGGGTTGTGCATTGTCTGTGGCAGTATGTGGGGCTAAGTCAGGCTAAGTCGTATGTATGGATGAGAGACACACCACACTGGGGGTTTGTAGACAGATAGACATATGAGATTAAAGACAGAGCATCATTTCCATAAAGAGAACATTATCATTTAAAGTGTTTCCCCAAAGCTCTTTAGTCTCTTTTAAGTTGACACTATGAGGTAGAGAATTACTGCCCCAGATGACACCTAAATCGAAGTGGAGAAGGATCATACTCAATCAGGGTTTCCCCTAGGTTTGTTTTCAGGCGGGTCACATTTTCTATTGAACTAACCTTTTTTGTGTGTGTGTGCTAATGTGAATTTTTGTCTGTGTGTTTGTGTTGTGCATTTGTTTGTCCAAGTGTGTGTTTGTGCCATGATTTAATGTTTGCTTGCCTTGTTTGTGGTTGGTTCTGCTATAAGCAGGCATGCTTCCCTGTGCAAACACAATCAGGCTAGGATTAAAGCTGCTAGCCTCCAGTCACAACCCTAGAGGAAAACATTTGCCGCTACCCGCCAAGTCCCCAGTATGAAAAACTACCTTCACACACATGCGCACGCAGGCGCACACACTCACGTACATACACACTCTTTCAAGTCTTTGCAAAGCGTTCTGTTAGGTTCTGAACAAACAGAGTAAAAACTCACAGACGACTAGAAAAAGCTCAAACCAAGTTTATTCAACCACTGGGTCATACAGCTGCAAAGACAACATAGAAGTCACACAAGCACATCTTCATACCTCCCAACTAGGCGGCGTCATCCCCTTGCATGCATAAGATAGACTCTCCTTCTCTGTTGTTAGGCAGAAACACAGCAGGTTCCTCTTACTTAGGCCTGGGCAACTCCAGTCCTCGGGGGTCTGATTGGGGTCACACTTTTCCCCAGCCCCAGCTAACATACCTGACTCCAATAATCAACTGATCATGATCTTCAGTTAAAAATCCAATTACTTTAAATCAGCTGTGTTTGCTAGGGATGGGGGAAAGGTGTGACACCAATCAGGCCCCCGCGGACTGGAGATGCCCAGGCCTTGTGGCTTACTGTATTGTCATGGCCATTTTAAATATTTATTGGAGGATTTTTATTTTTGTATTGCTTGTAACTGTTTCAGGTAATGCAAGGTCTTGTGTTGTTAGGGGAGTAACCTATGTGTAAATGTAACAATCTGCTGCAGTATTTTTTTGTGTTATCTGTGATGGTTTTGTTTGTCTTGTGTAGTTTGTTAATCATTGTACCTAACCTGTATGTGTAAACATGTATACGCAGGGCCCAGCTGTAAAAGAGACCTTGGTCTCAGTCTGTGTTCCTTGTTGAAATAAAGGTATAATAATAAAAAAGTCTAGGACCCTCATGGGTGTGGAAATATATGTGTGTGAGATAGGACTATAACCAGATGGTCTTCGGGGTGGGCATCTGTGGCCCCCCTCCCAGCAGTGTCTTCTCTCTTCATCTGTTGATCTTATTTCTAGCTGATTTCCACATCCCTCCTGGTCCTGCTTCCTCAGCAACTGGTCCTTATCAAGAACTGAAACTAAACTGTTCCCTTTTGCCTCCTCCTTTAGGAACATAAATTTTCAACAATAACATATTTCAACAGAATATGAGGTTTCTGCACGTCCCCTTTTCTCACTCAGTAACTTTCAATATCACTCAGTAACTTACCACACACCTAGTTCCTCTTGACCCTTCCTTGAGCCCTAATGTATATACATTCCCTATACATGTAAAGTAATCAATACGTTTTAGTATGGTAACATGAATAAGTATATTTCAAGCTAGAATACAACATTCCCTGCTTTTTGAATAGTAACTCCATACTGTTCAACATTATACAAACTTTGACATTACTTATAAATGGACAAGAAATAAAACATGATTAATATTCTCACAATGAATTTATATGTTCACACCTCCGAGACATGGCCTCTGACTATGTAAATTAATAATCCCACTAAACACTCTTACAACCCCCCTATCTGCCATTACCCGTCCTATTGAACAACTTTGGACTTTCTCTTCCTCCTTCGGGTTCCTAAGAGAGTTATAGCAAAATACTTGAAAAGAAAACATACAATTTGATAAGTATTAGCAATGCGTTAAGCTATGCATAATAATTTATGGCAATAACCGAAGTTTGATAATATGACGATTCTCACTCTCCATTAGCCTGACTCTAGACCTTTGGGATACCGTTTACATTTACATTTACGTCATTTAGCAGACGCTCTTATCCAGAGCGACTTACAAATTGGTGCATTCACCTTATGATATCCAGTGGAACAACCACTTTACAATAGTGCATCTAACTCTAACCGTTCTGCTGGGGTCCACAAAAATGAAGGATCTATACACCTCCTCGTGGTATACCCAGACTTCCTACCTCAGGCTGCAGGTTTACAGGGGTTGTTCCCACGCGATGTCATACTCACTTCACCTCTGTTTTCCCAGACAAGCCCTCCCCCCTCCTGGGTCTAGGATGTACAATGAATCTCTGTGGCTAGGCAGGTGGTAGCCCGAGTCCTAGCCCGAATTCAGAACATTTGGTACTCCTCCACACATCTCCCGGTCTTCTTATCAGTAGGGAGTATACATTCTTGCACCTTGCCTGAGTCCATTGTTAATTATACGGACTCACACACAGACAGAATAAGTGACCCATTCATACTCAAGTGAATATCATGATGCAAAACAGAGAGAGAATATAATGATATAAAACAGTGAAGCTATAAGACAGTGTTATAGGTCAATAGTTCACAATCTATAGTGTTAGCTCTGTCATGTGACTCCTATCTCACCCGTATGGAAACATTCTGTATCAGAGACAGGCTCCCTTTGTACTTTGCCTCCGGCCACGAATACATTTTCACATACTGTAGATCATTCCATCTTACCCATAACACATTAATCACGACTGTTTTATTTGTATTTATTTTATTTTTTATTTAACCAGGTAGGCAAGTTAAGAACAAGTTCTCATTTGCAACTGCGACCTGGCCAAGATAAAGCAAAGCAGATCGACACATACAACATCACAGAGTTACACATGGAGTAAAACAAACATACAGTCAATAATACAGTAGAAAAATAAGTCTATATACAAATGTGAGCAAATGAGGTGAGATAAGGGAGGTAAAGGCAATAAATAGCTTAACCTGATGAAGACATCTTGGCTGTCGAAACGTTGGTAATTACATTTTTGCATCTGAGCTCCTAGAGTGTGTGGCTGTCCTTTTTATTTTTAAGTTTTCTACTCCGCTAGCCAGCACCTCGCCTAAATAGGTGTGCGTTTCTTTTTCTTCTAAAAGGCAATAAATAGGCCATGGTGGCAAAGTAAATACAATATAGCAATTAAAACACTGGAATGGTAGATTTGACAGTAGATGAGTGTGCAAAGTAGAAATACTGGGGTGCAAAGGAGCTAAATAAATAAATACAGTGGGGGAAGAGGTAGTTGTTTGGGCTATTTATAGATGGGCTATGTACAGGTGCAGTTATCTGTGAGCTGCTCTGACAGCTGGTGCTTAAAGCTAGTGAGGGAGATAAGTGTTTCCAGTTTCAGAGATTTTTGTAGTTCTTTCCAGTCAATGGTATCAGAGAACTGGAAGGAGAGGTGGCCAAAGGAGGAATTGGCTTTGGGGGTGACAAGGGAGATATACCTGCTGGAACGCGTCCTACGGGTGGGTGCTGCTATGGTGACCAGCGAGCAGAGATAAGGCGGGACTTTACCTAGAAGGGTCTTGTAGATGACCTGGAGCAAGTGAGTTTGGCGACGAGTATGAAGCCCGGGCCAGCCAACGAGAGCGTATAGGTCACAGTGGTGGGTAGTATATGGGGCTTTGGTGACAAAAACTGTTAGGCCACTTATAAAGTTTTAAATATACTAAAACATGCTCAAGTCAATTAGTCAGTTTCCAACAGTCCCTCATCTGGAATAGTGATCACTCACATGTTCCACACCACCTAGAATACATATACATGTTTATATACATGTTTAATAATTTCACACCACCCTTGATGAGAATGAGTTTGGGGCAAGGACTGTCCATCTGATCTGTTCTATGCCAATGGGATGCTAGATCTTCACTGGGCTCCATGAAAATGTGTTCCCTGTTGGCTATCCCTCTCACTTCTACCCTGTCTTCCCCTATCGGCTTCAGATAATCAGAGACAGCTCACTCGCACCCTCTCATTCCTTCTCATTCCCGGGTGTCAAAGGAAGACCCAGGCTACGAGCCTTGTAAGTAAGTAATTGGACTGTATTGTCCAGAAAGCCAAATGAATGAATGCACTTTAACAATAGGATTCTGATGGCATGGTAAAACAAAGCCCCTACTATCAATGTCCCAATTATTATTAGCCCAAGCTACAATCTAGTGGGTTTTCTGATAACCTCTTCCTGGGAGGATACCCTCCGGAGACTCAATAGATTCTTACAAATATTGAATTAGTTTCAGAAACCAGCTGCAGGGTGAGCGGTGCACCCTCCCCTCACGTTGTGCTCTCCTCACAGTTTAGTGGCAGCGCTCTGTCTCTCCTTCTCGCCTTACCGAATCATAATTACAACTATTGATAAATTATCCAACCCAAATTTAGAATGACAGTCCCTAGTGTGTCACGTTGAGTCTATCACTCTAATTTAAGACCCTAAACTTAGCACACCCCGACACTGGCAGAATGTACATTTACAGACAGGGGAAATATATATACAGTATGTACTACTGACATTGACATACAGTAAATTCATCTTATATTTCCAGCATGAACTTTTCTCAGCACGTTGCGAGTGGCATGTTAATGACAGATCAGTATCTCAATGCATTTTTTGTCTAAATTACTATTAATTCCCCAGTGTGAAGACCCCCACAATCAACCTGATCCCCCAAATAAACAATTTTGGGCAACCTTAAATCCCTCCCGGCACTCATTCTTCTGGCGTCTCTTCATTTTCTTCTTCAGATAGCTTTACAGTTCATGCTTCCAATGGCACACATGTAACTCATGCCTGTCAAAGTGGATGGCCCTTGATAATGTCCCGATATTTAATATCTGGGGAATAATCGGATTTTCCAAAGCAGACGAATGTCTCACCTGAGCCGCCACCACCATCCTTTATGGTCCATTCTGTCTGGTCCATTTTCCCACCAGTGCACCAGCAGCATGTGAGAAGTTTGGATGTGATCTCTCTCCAGGCTCACTCCATGTGAACGGTCTCAAGACTCAGAATATGAGCTTTCTGCACGTCCCCTTTTCTCACTCAGTAACTTTCAATATCACTCAGTAACTTACCACACACCTAGTTCCTCTTGAGCCCTAATATATACATTCCCTATACATGTAAAGTAATCAATACATTTTTAGTATGGTAACATGAATAAGTATATTTCAACAGTTCTAAAGTGTCCTATTCATTTTCATTCTACCAGGTACTGGGTGAAAGATAACCAGCGCGAGCAGCAGTGTGTGTGTGCCTGATAAATGATGCATTAGTTGATATAAAACACAATCAAGGTGCTATCGGATCATGGCGGTATCATGGTGGTAGGTAGGTTAGGGTATCTCTATTTTAGGCAGGTGACTCACCTAGGAACTTGTCTCATTATCTGCAGAGATCCATATAGTTTGATAGATAATTCATGTTTGTATCTGTGGCGTTATGGCGTTTGTGACCGCATGAGCAGTGTCATTGAGGATATCTCCATTTTAAATAAGTTTTTTATCCATTTATTGTGGCCGCTAGTACTGTACATCAACTCTCCCACATGTGCAGTGCCTTCAGAAACGATCTATCCACTTTTTGTTGTGATACAGCCTGAATTGAACATTTATTAAATTGAGATTTTGAGTCACTGGCCTACACATAATACCTCATAATGTTAAAGTGGAATTATCCTTTTCCAATTTCCAATTTAACAAAGAATGTATAGCTGAAATGGCTTGAGTCAGTAAGTATTGAACCCCTTTGCTATGGCAAGCCTAAATAAGTTCAGGAGTAAACATTTGCTTAACAAGTCACATAATAAGCATGGAATGTTTAATGTTTAACGTGATTTTTAAATGACTACCTCATCTCTGTACCCCACACATACAATTCTCTGTAAGGTCCCTCAGTCAAGCAGTGAATTTCAAACACAGATGCAACCACAAAGACCAGGGAGGTTTTTCAATGTTTACTCCTGAACTTATTTTAGGCTTAAAATAACAAAGGAGTTGAATACTTATTGTCTCAAGACATTTCAACTTTTCATTTATAATTCATTTGTAAATGTTTCGTAAAATATAATTCCACTTCGACATGATGGGGTATTCTGTGTAGCTCAGTGACAAACAAATCTAAATGTAATCCCTTTTAAATTCAGGCTTTAACACAACAAAATGTGGAAAAAGTCAAGGGGTGTGAATACTTTCTGAAGGCTCTGTAGCAGTAATGATAGAAGGCATCAGATAGGAATACACAGAAATGTCTACTGCAGCCGTGTGTTTTACATTAAACACGCACAGTATACTGTACATTAAATCTCAGACATGTATAATGGACAGAGCTCATAAACCTCTAATGAGAGCGAGCAGATAGGAATACATTACAGCTCTCTCTCTGTGTTCTACTGCAAGGGTCTGGTCTCATTAACCCCCAGTTACACCATGCAGCAGCCAGCAGGATAGACCCTGAGGTGACGAAAAGCCATTGTGAGCCCCTCTCTCTCCAATTCAATTCAAGGGGCTTTGTTGTCATGGGAAACATATGTTAACATTGCCAAAGCAAGTGAAGTAGATAATATACAAAAGTGAAATAAACAATAAAAATGAATAGTAAACATTACACTCACAGAAGCTCCAAAAGAATAAAGACATTACAAATGTCATATTATGTATATATACAGTGTTGTAACGATGTACAAATGGTTAAAGTACAAAAGGGAAAATAAATAAGCATAAATATGGGTTGTATTTACAATGTTTTTTGTTCTTCACTGGTTGGCCTTTTCTTGTGGCAATAGGTCACAAATCTTGCTGCTGTGATGGCACACTGTGGTATTTTACCCAATAGATATGGGAGTTTATCAAAATCGGGTTTCTTTTCGAATTCTTTGTGGATCTGTGTAATCTGAGGGAAATATGTGTCTCTAAAATGGTCATACATTGGGCAGGAGGTTAGGAAGTGCACCTCAGTTTCCACCTCATTTTGTGGGCAGTGTGCACATAGCCTGTCTTCTCTTGAGAGCCAGGTCTGCCTACGGCGGCCTTTCTCAATAGCAAGGCTATGCTCACTGAGTCTGTACATAGTCAAAGCTTTCCTTAGGTTTGGGTTAGTCAGAGTGGTCAGGTATTCTGCCACTGTGTACTCTCTGTTTAGGGCCAAATAGCATTCTATTTTGCTCAGTTTTTTTGTTAATTCTTTCCAATGTATCAAGTAATTATCTTTTTGTTTTCTCATGATTTGGTTGGGTCTAATTGTGTTGCTGTCCTGGGGCTCTGTGCGGTGTGTTTGTGTTTGTGAACAGAGCCCCAGGACCATTTTGCTTAGGGGACTCTTCTCCAGGTTCATCTCTCTGTAGGTGATGGCTCTGTTATGGAAGGTTTGGGAATCTCTTCCTTTTAGGTGGTTGTAGAATTTAACGGCTCTTTTCTGGATTTTGATAATTAGCGGGTATCGGCCTAATTCTGCATGCAGAGTCTCAATTTGATGTTTGTCCCATTTTGTGAATTCTTGGTTGGTGAGCGGACCCCAGACCTCACAATCATTTCCTCTTTCTCTATTTTCCTCTCTCTCTCTATTTTCCACTCTCTCGCTTCCTCTTTCTCTCTCTTTCTTTTCCTCTCTTTTTCTCTCTCTCTCTTCCTCGCTCTTTCTCTCTCTTGGTCTCTCTCTCCTTCTCTCTTTCAATTAAACTCAAATCAATTTGCTTTATTGGCATGACTAAACAATTTACTTTGGAAATTAAGTGATTCATTTACAATATTAACATAATAAAAATAATAATAATCAAGACTGTCAACGGGACAATCGGTAACAGTAATAATGATCAACTCATTAACCCCCAGTTACACCATGCAGTAGCCAGCAGGATAGACCCTGAGGTGACAAAAGCCATTGTGAGCCCCTCTCTCTCTCTGTGTTCTACTGCAAGGGTCTGGTCTCATTAACCCACAGTTACACCATGCAGCAGCCAGCAGGATAGACCCTGAGGTGACGAAAAGCCATTGTGAGCCTATCTCTCTGTTTTCCTCTCTCTCTCTCTTCCCCTCTCTCTCTCTCTCCTTTTCCTCTCACTCTCTCTCTTCCTCTCTCTCTCTCTCTTCCTCTCTCTCTCTCTATTTTCCTCTCTCTCTCTCTTCCTCTCTCTCTCTCTCTTCCTCTCTCTCTATTTTCCTCTCTCTCTCTCTTCCTCTCTCTCTCTCTCTCTCCCCCTCTCTCTCTCTCTCTCTCTCTCTCTCTCTCTCTCTCTCTCTCTTTTCTTCTCTCTCTCTCTCTCTCACTTGATGTAACAATGTACTTTAGAGTTTAATTGATTAATTTACAATATTAGCATAATTAAAATAATAATCAAGATTGTCAATGGGACAATCGGTAACGGCAATAATCAAGGGTAAAAATAACCATACAATGGACAATAACAATGGCAGAGAGTACATGTGCAGATTGGTTGGTCTGTCAGACACTGTCCCTCATGTTATGGCAGGCAGCAATGTAGTGTGTTGCCAACCCACAGCTCTCTGCGTCCTCCCCCAACAGGACGGGTAGCCTACTATCATCAGAGGTCTTTGAAACCTTGAATAACGGTTTCAATTTTGGGGAAATGACACTCTCTAATTGTTTTATGTTTTTTACATTTTGTCAGAAAATGCAGCTCTGTCTCGGGTTCTGCTGTGGTTGCACAGCCTTTCCTCTGCAGGGAGCCAGGTTTTCCTGTGTCTACCCTTCTCAATGGCAAGGCTGTACTTTGTCAAGGTTTTTCAAAGGTTTTGATCAGAAACCATGGTCAAACAGTTTGCTATGGTGTACTGTTGATTTAGGTCAGATAGCACTGCATTTTGCTTTGTGCTTGTGCTTCCCAGTAGGTAATGTAGTTCATGTAGCTTTGACTGTGTTGTAATTTGGTTTATTCTGTTTGATTGGATGTTCTGGTCCTGAGGCTTCAGTGTGTTAGTAGAACAGGTTTGTGAACTCAGCCCCAGGACCAGCTGGATGAGGGGACTCTTTTCTTTGCTCAGCTCTTGGCATTGCAGGGCTTGGTAATGATATGAGAGGGGGTCACTGTATTTTAGATGTTTACAAAACTTAATTGCTCTTTTTTGAGTTTTTATTATTAGTGGATATTGGCCTAATTCTGCCCTGCATGCATTGTTTGTAGAATTCCTCTGGACATGTAGGAGAATCTTACAGAACTCTGCATGCAGGGTTTCAATGGGGTGTTTGTACCATTGGGTGAAAACATGTTTTGCAAGTGGACCCCATACCTCGATGTCATAAAGTGCAATTGGTTCAATGAGACATTCAATTAGCTTTAGTAGGTATTTCAATTTGAATGAGTTTTTTAATGGTGTAGAATGCCCTGCGTGCTTTATCAGTTCTCTAAGCCTCATTTAGGTGTCCAGTTGAGTTTTTCTCTAAACCTAAGTAATTATAGTGTGTGCATTACTATATATTCTGTATTTTGTACCAATTGATAACTTTTGTCTAATTCCCTGAGATCTGGATCTTCTCTGGAAAAGTATTGTATATTTTTACTGCGAGAGTCCAGGTCTGGAAATACTGCTCTAGCAGGCCCAGGCTCTGCTGTAGGCCATGTGCTGGGTGTGACCGCAGGCACAGGTCTTCTGCGAACAGCAGGCATTTAACTTCTGAATTGTGGAGACTAACACCAGGGGCTGAGGATTTTTCTAGAATAGTGGCCAACACGTTAATGTAAATATTGAAGAGCGTCGGGCTCAGATTGCAACCCTGGCAAAGGCCCCGTCCCTGGTTAAATAATTATGTTATTTTCTTGCCAATTTTGAAGCTGCACGTATTGCCAGGATTGATTTAATTATGTCATATGTTTTACCCCCTACACCACTTACAATTATTTTATCTTTCTCTATCTCCATCTCTCTCTCTGTCTGTCTCTTTCTCTCCCTTTCCCTCGACCTCTGTGAGCCTCTCTCTCTCTCTCTCTCGCTCGCTCGCTCGCTCTCTCGCGCTCTCTCGCGCTCTCTCGCGGTCTCTCTCGCTCTCTCTCGCTCTCTCGCTCTCGCTCTCGCTCTCTCTCTCGCTCTCTCTCGCTCTCTCTCGCTCTCTCTCGCTCTTTCTCGCTCTCTCTCGCTCTCTCTCGCTCTCTCTCGCTCTCTCTCTCGCTCTCTCTCGCTCTCTCTCGCTCTCTCTCTCTCGCTCTCTCTCGCTCTCTCTCGCTCTCTCTCGCTCTCTCTCTCTCTCTCTCGCTCTCTCGCTCTCTCCTGGGAGGATGACAGTGGGGAACAGATGTATGAGCCATGAATATATTTCTCCTCAAGAGGCCTTGCCTTCCGACCTGGCTCTCTTGCCTTCTGACCTCACTCTCTCCCTCCTGTCGATGGAGGTATCGCTGGCATCCATTCAACCAGGTCATTAGCATTGATCCCCCCCCCGACACACACTGATGGGTGTCCTCTGGACAGCTGGCCAGGATGTGATCAAAACCCAGTCAATGGTAGTGACCTGACCTGGACATTATTTTTACTGAGTCTCGTCTTCTTTCTTTTCCTCATCTTCCACCCCCTCTCCTCCCACACCTGGTCCTCCCTTCCCCCTCTCTTACCTCACACCTGCCATGTTCTCCTCTCTGCATCTTACTATTTTTGCCTCCTCGTCTTCTTTCCTCCTGAGTGGATCTTATCTGACAGGCTCTCTGAGGAGTCAGTTCTCTGCTCCTCTCTCCTCTCCTCTCCTCTCCTCTCCTCTCCTCTCCTCTCCTCTCCTCTCCCCTCTCTCTGTACTGAAACGGAAGACAGATGTTACAGCCAGTCACACTACTGACTGGGTGGCAGGGTGAACCATGGCGGTAAGAAATAACAACTACACAGGAAGAGTTTTCATTCTTATTTTGCCCATAGTTACATTTGTTAGAAACATTAGTTAGAAACTATGTTGCGTATATGATAGAACTGAGTCCAGTTCAGTGGGTTTCGATCTAATTGACACTCAATTAGTCATGGTGACAAATGTTCTATCCCAGGAGGGAACGGAAAATGGTACAGTACCCAGTTTGTGTGTGTGTGTGCGTTCGTGTAATTGTATGCGCGTGTGTGTGCGTTCATGTAATTGTATGCGCGGGTGTGTGCGTTCGTGTAATTGTGTGCACGCATGTGGAGGAGAGGGGTGTCAGGTGGGGGAGAGAAAGGAGGAGGGAGGACTGATAGACAGATGATTATGTGGCTGGCCATCTGGACCACAGTCAGAGAGACGCTGAAGCCAATTCACCAGAGAAAATGTGTGTGTGTGTGTGTGTCTGTACAGGTATCTGTGTACATTTTTTGGATGTATTTCACCCCATTCCCTGGTAGTATAGTATAAACACACATACACATAACATGAAGCCCCAACGCAGTTGGACATCCTTCCTTCTAACCGTTTGTACACTTTAACAATTAGCCAGCTAACAAGTCGTTACTACGACCTGTGCCATGCCCCTCCCTGCTATCTCACTGCCTAATTGAGTCAGTTGTATCTGAGGAGAAACCCTGTGCATAGTTACTATGACAACACGATACGGAAGAACACAGAGGATATCAGTTCACCTCACAGTTACACCTGACTGTCTTCATCTCAGGGACCCCGTTCTCTGTCTTCATCATGGAGCTGACACTATTACCAGGCCTATGGGAAAAGAGGGGAGGACGGGATAGCCCACTGTCTGTAAAAGTCTGGATGTAATAAGTCAAGATATATGCCACTTAGTAGACACTTTTTTTTCCAATGGGACTAACAGTACATTTTACTGTAGGATGTATATGACCTTGGCCAACTGAGGAATATGTGTGTCAACAGGCCATGTTGGACAGGCCATGTTGGAGCCTGGCAGAAGATGTATTAGCTACTGTACTGTGTTAACACAATGAGCTGGCTAGTCCCCAGGCTTATTGACTGAAGGAAGGCTTACTGGATCACTTGTATGTTTGCTAACACAGTTGACCTAATCTAGTGACCGCTGGCCAGCTAGGCTAGCGAAGACAAATAATGAATCAACAGGAATTGTAGTTTGAAGTGCGATTGGGAGTCTAGCCACCCTAGACCCTAGGTGTGGTGTGTGAGAGTGGACTCCAGATGTTATGGAGAGAGTAAATGGCATGCAACACTTACAAGGATGACTTTTATAGCATTGAACCAACAGGACATCTATACTCCACGTTGGCACCAAACATCAAACATTCCATGACAACAGACATTCTAAATCACATTTTCTGTGGAACTGTCTTCAGAGACAAATGGAAATTCTTTACAATGAAAAACTCTTTGAATAACAACTAATAACAACCCCCCCCCCCCCCCCCCCTCCTCCAGAGGACCTGTTGCCGTTTGGTTTCCCCAGCATTGACATGGGTCCTCAGCTGAAGGTGGTAGAGAGGACCAGGACGACCACCATGCTGTGTGCTGCCAGTGGCATCCCTGACCCAGAGATCTCCTGGTTCAAAGACTTCCTCCCTATAGAGCCCAGCTCCAGCCAGGGACGCATTAAACAGCTGCGCTCAGGTAAGACAAATGGGAGTTCTTGTTTCTTTAATGATACATCCTCATTTCAATAAAACCTCACCACCCCACGCCCCCCCCTCCCTTTAAAAAACAAATATCCCCTGTACTGCATACTTACTTTGCCCTCTACCCCACGATACAAAACAACACCACACATCACAATAACCAAAACCTCACCACTTCTACAACCGTATATCTTCCCCAGCTGTACAGACGGCACTCTCCGACACACCATATCTCCTGAAACATCTCCACACTTTTTATCATTTTATGGAAATCAAATTCTACCCAAAGGCGCACTGAGATTATCCCATTATATAATAGACCCACCCCAACCTCTCACACAGACATTCCAACAGTAAGACCCACCCCCAACCTCTCACACAGACATTCCAACAGTAAGACCCACCCCCAACCTCTCACACAGACATTCCAACAGTAAGACCCACCCCCAACCTCTCACACAGACATTCCAACAGTAAGACCCACCCCCAACCTCTCACACAGACATTCCAACAGAGACATTAATGGCATTAACCTGGCACACACAGAAAACACATTAATCACAGTTTCACTCATGACACAGAAAGGACACCCCTGCCCGATTCCCGGTTCAACCCGTGCTAACCAGCTGTTAGTGGCCAGGGCTCCATGTAGAACCCTCCACTGGAGGTCCCCTGACCTCTTCGGTACTGGGAGTTTGTAAAGCCCCCTCCATCTAAAACCCACCAACTCTCCACCCCACATACCCCCTGCCACTGATGTGCCTTCACTCCTGTTAGGCTGCTAATGTTCCTTACCTTAACCTCTCTGCGCTACGGATCCCTTTAGCGGGATCATTTTCCTAAACAACCGCTGAATTGCAGGGCGCCAAATATTACAAAAAATATTTATAATCATGCAATCACAAGTGAAATATACCAAAACACAGTTTAGCTTGTTGTTAATCCACCTATCGTGTCAGATTTTGAAAATATGCTTTACAGCGAAAGCAATCCAAGCTTTTGTGAGTGTATCAATCAATGCTAGAACAGCTAGCCCCAAATTAGCATGGTCACGAAAGTCAGAAAAGCAATAAAATGAATTGCTTACCTTTGATAATCTTTGGATGTTTGCACTCACGAGACTCCCAGTTAGACAATAAATGTTCTTTTTGTTCGATAAATATTACTTTTATAACAAAAAAACGCCATTTGGGTTGTGCGTTATGTTCAGAAAACCACAGCCTCGTTCCGTTCGACGAAAATTCCAAAAAGTATCCGTAATGTTCGTAGAAACATGTCAAATGTTTTTTATAATCAATCCTCAGGTTGTTTTTAACATACATAATCGATAATATTTCAACCGGACCGTAACTTATTCAATAAAAGAGAGAAAGAAAATGGAGAGCTACCCCTCTCGCGCGCAGGAACTAATCAAAGGACACCTGACTAGTTTTGAAAAATCTCGCTCATTTTTCAAAATTAAAGCCTGAAACTATGTCTAAAGCCTGGTCACAGCCTGAGGAAGCCATTGGAAAAGGCATCTGGTTGATACCCCTTTAAATGGAAGAAAGACGGGCAATGAAACACAGATTAAAAAAATCACTTCCGGGTTAGATTTCCTCAGGTTTTCGCCTGCAAAATCAGTTTTGTTATACTCACAGACAATATTTGGACAGTTTTGGAAACTTTGGAGTGTTTTCTATCCTAATCTGTAAATTATATGCATATTCTGCGATCTGGACCTGAGAAATAGTCTGTTTACCTTGGGAGCGTTATTTAAAAAAATTAAAATAAATCTGACCCCTAGCGTCAAGAAGTTAATGCAGAGGTTGTAGAGGGCTTTACCTCCCACCTCCTCAAACTCCCACAGGCTCGGAGTGTTAAAATCGAACAAGTCCCGAGTCCCCAGTCTATGCCGTCCCCAGTCTCTGCCGTCACCTACAGTGGCAGAAACATTGGTGGCCCCTCCCCCTTTGGCCGCTCAAACATCCCCCTTACCGGCTCAGACAGTGCCTCCTGGACCTCCTCCAGGAATCTCTCCAGCAGCCTAAGAGATGTTATTCCTGTTTGTTGTGCCAGGACTTCCGGGGTTTCCCACCCCTTCTCCCCCAGCAGCCGCAGGTCACGCAGCGTTAGTAAACCCGTTGCAATCAGCCGCTTCCGCAGGGTGGCCGACTGAACCGTTCTCTAAAGGATGGCTGGGTTGTGGAACGTAGGGGCCTCCCACACCCACAGCCCAGGCTCCACACACCCTTCTAGTGTGGGCCTTAGCAGCTGCCTGGCCCTCAGCACCCTGCAGAGTAAAAATCAGAGAGACCTGCTGTACTCAGCCTCTTCAGCCTCATGAGGAATAGCTTCCGGTCCAACGCTAATCCGCCAGCTCTCCTCAGCAGCACGTGTGCTGGTTCCCTCTAGCCGACATCAGTATGATACAGCAGTCTCTGCACCGCCTTTAGTTAGAATGCAGCCACCCTGCTCTACAGTTCAACCAGGCCCTGTCCTCCTTCCTTTACCCAACTGTGGGACAGACTATGTTTGTTCCCACACTCGGAACTCTGACTCTCTATTGGTTACACAGACTTTTGGCCTCCCATCCTATTCTAACCACCTCTCGCCAGCTTTGTATTCATGTTACCTGATGAAATTGCTGTACAATATGATCTTGTTGCCATCTAATGCACATTCAGATGTCATAAATCAACACTGCAGAGCTCTCCCTCTACTATGCCGTGCCTTGATTGTATTACTGTTGATGATATCTGGAAATGTGCATGTACACCCTGGCCCATCTACTGTTGCTAGCCCCAATTTTGACTTGTGCTCTGAAATCTGCTTCACTGATTTCTGCTCTCGTAAAAACCTGGGTTTTCTGCACGTTAACACTAGAAGCTTATAACCTAAAATGGATCAATTGAAAGTGTGGGTTCACAGCTCCAATCCAGATGTGTTGGTCATTACTGAGACGTGATTAAGGAAGAGTGTTTTGAATACTGATGTTAACCTTTCTGGTTAGAACCTTTTTCGGAAAGACACATCTTCCAAAGGTGGGGGAGTGGCAATCTTTACCAAGGATCACCTTCAGTGCTCGGTTGTCTCCACCAAGTCTGTCCCCAAACTATTTGATTTGCTGGTTTTAAGCATTAAACTTTCAAATAGTTATTTGACTGTTTCTGGGTGCTATCGTCCTCCATCAGCACCAGCCTGTACCCTACCTGCCCTAAGCTCTCTCCTGGCCTTTTTTTGTCCTTACACCAAGTCCTAAAACAATGGGACTTCCTAAATCTTTCTCAGATTATTACCAATCCCACACGGTATGACTCCAAACACCCAGAAAAGGCTACTCTCCTCAATGTTATCCACAGAAATAATCCTGATCGGTATCAGTCTGTGTTTTCTGTAATGACCTTAGTGAGCACAGTTTTTACACCTTGCGTTCGTAATGGCTGCTCAGTGAAACGACCTGTCCTGATTTGTCATAGACGCTTACTAAAAAATTGTATGAGTAAGCCTTCCTTCATGAACTGTCCTCTGTAAAATTGTATTTTTAGCTTGATCCCCTCTGTCGAAGACGCTTGGACCTTCTTTTTTGATATTTTCAGTGGTATTGTTAGCAAACACGCCCCCATAAAGAAAATGAGAATAAAAACAGGTTCAGCCCCTGGTTCGACCGTGATCTTGCAGAGTTACTCTACCTCAAGAATTGTATTTGGCGAAAGGCTCGACATACGCATACTCACGCTGACTGGCTCTCGTTCAGCCAAATGAGAAATAAGTGCACTCAGGCTATCCGGAAGGACAAAGTTAGTTACTTTAAGGAGCAGTTCGCTCTCTGTGGGTCTAACCCCAAGAAGTTCTGGAAAACGGTTAACCTTTAGGGGCCACGGGTGCCGCTAGCGGCACTCCTCCCACATTCCACTGAAAAGGCAGAGCGGCAAAAAAAAAAAAAAACATTTTTTAAAAATATTTAACTTTCACACATTAACAAGTCCAATACAGCATATGAAAGGTACACATCTTGTGAATCAAGCCAACATGTCCGATTTTTAAAATGTTTTACAGGGAAGACAAAATATGTAAATCTATTACACCACTTTTCTACCTCCATCAGTGTTTTACTCCATCACCAGCTATCACTAATTCGACCAAATAAAGATATATATATAGCCACTAACCAAGAAACAACTTCATAAGATGACAGTCTGATAACATATTTATTGTATAGCATATGTTTTTTTTGAAAAATGTGCATATTTATGGTATAAATCATAAATTACACTTCAGCTACAATCAGAAATTGCACCGAAAGCAGCCATAACATTTACAGACACCAACGTCAAATAACTAATTACTCATCATAAAACATATCTGAGAAATACATACTGTGCAGCAATTGAAAGACAGGATTCTTGTGATTCCAGACAATATTTCAGATTTATTAAATGTTTTATAGCGAAAACAAAATGTAGCGCTAAATTAGCATAGCCACGCCAGCCAGAACCAGCTGGGCGCCCACGACCAGTTCACATGCACACCGATATATGAAATAGCATTATAAATTGGATCTTACTTTTGCTGAAATTTCATCAGAATGTTGATCAAGATGTCCTTAGTCCAGATGAGTCGTTCATTACATTCAGAATGGTACCTTTCCCACTTCATTTAGCATGGGTACTAGTCGCGTGGCACGGATCTCTCCAAGTAAACAAAGTCACACGACGGAACACGACAAAACTCCCGAAAAAATTCAAATAATCTGATTAAACTATATTGAAAAAACATACATTACGATGATATGGTCTCATTTATCAAATCAAATCCGAGCCGGAGATAGTTGACATCCGAAACGGCAGCAAAACAAAACACAATCTCTCTTCAAAGTCGCGCACTTCAGACTTCCGGAAATGGACGGTCACGTCAAAGAAATAGGTCTTATTTCACGTCAGAACAAGATAAACACAAAATTTCTCCTCTGACGTCCTCTTGACACCCAGAGGAAGGCGTGTGAGGTGTGTTTCGGGTCATAGGTGGCATGACCATGTATAGGCAGAGCGTTGAAGCGAGCATAGACATCTTGCATTCTACTTCCTGCTCAGGGAAAGTGCTGCCAAATGACTTGTGTTCAACTCAGAGAAAAAATTCAAACGTTTTTAGAAACTAGAGGTTGTTTTCTATCCAATGGTACTAAAAATATGCATATTGTACTAGCAAGAATTGAGTACGAGGCCGTTTAAAAATCATACGATTTTCAGCAAAAGTGAAAATATCACCCCTTGTCCCCAACAGGTTAAAGACCTGGAGAATAAACCCTCCTCACAGCTGCCCATGTCCCTTAATGTTGATGATGTGGTTGTTACTGACAAGAAGCACATGGCTGAGCTCTTTAATCACCACTTCATTAGGTCAGGATTCCTATTTGACTCAGCCATGCCTCCTTGAACGTCCAACATTTCCTCATCTCCCACCCCTTCTAATGCGACTATCCCCGATGCTTCTCCATCTTTTTCCCCTGCCCCGCTACAAAGTTTCTCCCTGCAGCCAGTCACTGAGTCCGAGGTGCTAAAGGAGCTCCTTTAACTTGACACCAAAAAAATATCTGGGTCAGATGGTTTAGACCCTTTCTTCTTTAAGGTTGCTGCCGCTATCATCTCCAAGACTATCTCCAACCTTTTTAACCTGTCTCTCCTTTCTGGGGAGATTCCCAATGCTTGGAAGGCAGCCACGGTTTGTCCTTTATTTAAAGGGGGAGATCAAGCTGATGCTAACTGTTATTGGCCTATTTCTATTTTGCCCTGTTTATCAAACGTGTTGGAAAAACTTGTCAATAATCAACTGACTGACTTTCTTAATGTCTATAGTATTCTCTCTGGTATGCAATCTGGTTTCCGCTCAGGTTATGGATGTGTCACTGCAACCTTAAAGGTGCTCAATGATGTCACCATTGTCCTTGATTCTAAGCAATATTGTGCTGCTATTTTAATTGACTTGGCCAAAGCTTTTGATACAGTAGACAATTATATTCTTGTGTGCCGGCTAAGGAGTATTGGTGTCTCTGGGGGGTCTTTCAAAGAGTGCAGTGTATAAAGTCAGAAAATCTGCTGTCTCAGTCACTGCCTGTCACCAAGGGAGTGCCCCAAGGCTCGATACTAGGCCCCACGCTCTTTTCAATTTACATCAACAACATAGCTCAGGCAATAGCAAGCTCTCTCATCCATTTATATGCAGATGATACAGTCTTATACTCAGCTGGCCCTTCCCTGGATTTTGTGTTAAATGCTCTACAACAAAGCTTTCTTAGTGTCCAACAAGCTTTCTCTACCCTTAACCTTGTTCTGAACACCTCCAAAACAAAGGTCATGTGGTTTGGTAAGAAGAATGCCCCTCTTCCTACAGGTTATTACTACCTCTGAGGGTTTAGAGCTGGAGGTAGTAATCTCATACAAGTACTTGGGAGTATGGCTAGACGGTACACTGTCCTTCTCTCAACACATATCAAAGCTGCAGGCTAAAGTTAAATCTAGACTTGGTTTCCTCTATCTTAATCACTCCTCTTTCACCCCAGCTGCCAAACTAACTCTGATTCAGATTACCATCCACCCCATGCTAGATTACGGATACATAATTTATAGATTGGCAGGTAAGGGTGCTCTCGAGCGGCTAGATGTTCTTTACCTTTCGGCCATCAGATTTGCCACCAATGCTCCTTATAGGGCACATCACTGCACTCTATACTCCTCTGTAAACTGGCCATCTCTGTATACCCGTCGCAAGACCCACTGGTTGATGCTTATTTACAAAACCCTCTTAGGCCTCACTCCCCCCTATCTTAGATATCTACTTCAGCCCTCATCCTCCACATACAACACCCGTTCTGCCAGTCACATTCTGTTAACCCAAAGCACACACAAACACTCAAACTGGACAGTTTTATCTAAATCTCTTCATTCAAAGACTCAATCATGGACACTCTTACTGACAGTTGTGGCTGCTTTGCGTGATGTATTGTTGCCTCTACCTTCTTGCCCTTTGTGTTGTTGTCTGTGCCCAATAATGTTTGTACCATGTTTTGTGCTGCTACCATGTTGTGTTTCTACCATGTTGTTATGTTGTGTTGCTACCATGCTGTGTTGTCATGTGTTGCTGCCTTGCTATGTTGTTGTCTTAGGTCGCTCTTCATGTAGTGTTGTCAAAATTGTTGTGATATGTGTTTTGTCTTATATTTATGTTGTATTTATTTTTTAATCTCAGGCCCCCATCCCCGCAGGAGGCCTTTTGCCTTTTGGTAGGCCGTCATTGTAAATAAGAATTTGTTCTTAACTGACTTGCCTAGTTAAATAAAGGTTAAATAAAAATACATTTGTGTACGGACAACCTCAGCCAGTGATGGCCCGACCAGAAGAAATCCACCAGCTTGCGGGGGGGTTGAGGAAAGCCAGTTTATGCCACAGGGAAGATGCCGCCAGATTGTTCATTATCAGCACCTTCCCTCTATATGCCACTTGGGACAAGAGCCACCTCCACCTGGCCAGTCTTGATACCACTGCCTGTGACAGCCCCTCCCAGTTCTTCCTTACCCACTTCTCTGAGCCCAGGTACACCCCTAACATGTTAAGCCCTTCACAACCCCACTGCAAACACCCTGGAAGGGGCCCTATCCATCCATGCCCCACATAACAGAGCTTTGCTCTTGCCCTAGTTCACCTTAGCTGACGAAGCTCCCTCGTACAACTTCAAACTAGTCTCTAGTGCCTGCATATCCTGCCCATCCCTGACCATCACAGAAATGTAATCTGCATACGCTGACACTCGTATGCCTGTCAACACACCCATGCCTGTCCAGCACACTCCCTGCAGTCTCCTGTGTATGAGGCCCAAAACAGGCTCAATGGCTAGTGTATATAATTGCCCCGATTGAGGGCATCCTTGTCTAATGCCCCGCCTCACCCAGACTGGCCTACTGAGAACCCCACCCCGCCTTGACCATACATGACGCCCCACTATACAACATCTTCACATAGGCCAAAAACATTTCCCCAAACCCAAACACCGACATCACATTTAACCTCTACCGCTTCTCTCTCCCGGATCCGGGATCCTCCTCATCAAAAAAGCTGACTAGCATAGCCTAGCCTAACGCGACAGGGATATCATATAATATAATTTCATGAAATCCCAAGTCCAATACAGCAAATGAAAGATAAACATCTTGTGAATCCAGCCAATATTTCCGATTTTTTTAAGTGTTTTACAGCGAAAACACAATATATATTTATATTAGCTCACCACAATAGCCAAACACACAACGCCATTTATTCACCGCAAAGGTAGCTTTCACAAAACCCACAAATAGAGATAAAATTAATCACTAACCTTGAACAACTTCATCAGATGACAGTCTTATAACATCATGTTATACAATACATTTATGTTTTGTTCGAAAATTTGCATATTTAGAGGTACAAATCCTGGTTTTACATTGTGAATATGTAGCCATGATGCACCAAATTGTCCGGAGATATTTTGGACAGTCACGTAATCTAACCAAAGAACTCATCATAAACTTTACTAAAAAATACATGTTGTACAGCAAATGAAAGATACACTGGTTCTTAATGCAACCGCTGTGTTAGATTTTTAAAAATAACTTTAGTACAACATACAGCATGCAATATTGTGAGACAGCGCTCACCAATTCTCCGCCTTGTTGGAGCCAACATATTCCACAAAAATACGAAATAACATCATAAATATTCTCTTACTTTTGATGATCTTCCATCAGAATGTTGTGCAAGGAGTCCTAGTTCCAGAATAAATCGTTGTTTTGTTTTAGAATGTCCATTTCTTCTGTCGAATTAGCAACTTTGGTTAGCCATGTGGAGGGCACATGTCCAAGAAATCTTTGCGCATGGAACGAAACATTCCAAAATTCCCAATAAACGTCGAATAAACTGGTCAAACTCGGTTGAAAATCCTACTTTATGATGTTTTTCTCATATGTATCCAATAAAATCAGAGCCGGAGCATTTCGTCGTGTATACATAACGCATTTCAGAAGACAATGTGAGGTTTCCTGGTGCGCAGTTGAATACTGACAAAAGAGCGGACCTGTCACTCCAAAAGCTCTCATTCGGTCTCACATCAAGCGAGACACCCCATTCAACATTCTACTGCCTGTTGACATCTAGTGGAAGGCGTATGAAGTGCATACAGATCCATAAATGTAAGCCAGTTGAATAGGCAGGCCCTGACACAGAGCCCCATTTTCAAAATGTTCACTTCCTGTTTGGAAGTTTGCTGCCAAATGAGTTCTGTTTTACTCACAGATATAATTCAAACAGTTTTAGAAACTTCAGAGTGTTTTCTATCCAATAGTAATAATAATATGCATATTGTATGATCTAAAACAGAGTACGAGGCCGTTTAATTTGGGCACGATTTTTTCCCAAAGTGAAAACAGCGCCCCCTATTAAGAAGTTAACAGATACTCATGGTCCACTCTATCAAAAGCCTTCTCTTGGTCGAAAGAGACATGTCCAAAGTTACATTTACATTTTACATTTACATTTAAGTCATTTAGCAGACGCTCTTATCCAGAGCGACTTACAAATTGGTGCATTCACCTTATGATATCCAGTGGAACAACCACTTTACAATAGTGCATCTAACTCTTTTAAGGGGGGGGGGGGTTAGAAGGATTACTTTATCCTATCCTAGGTATTCCTTAAAGAGGTGGGGTTTCAGGTGTCTCCGGAAGGTGGTGATTGACTCCGCTGACCTGGCGTCGTGAGGGAGTTCACATTAGAACCTCTCGACATGACCAACATGTTCCTGACTAAGAACATGTTGTCCGTGATTGAGCATCCCGGTACACAACATGTCTGGTTCTTGTGTACTATAGAGTCCAGATGGGACTTCCGTCTGTTAGCGAGGACCCTGGCAAATATCTTGTAGTCCGCACAGAGCAATGCCACAGGCCTCCAGTTCTTAAGTTCATGTAGTCCTCTTTTTTGGGCAGGAGAGTCAGAACTGCCCGACGCCAGCATATCGGCAACTATCCTACCCCAACGCATTCACGCAACACGCAAAAGTGCAATTAGACTTTTTTTTATAAAACTCCACTGGGAGTCCATCGACCCCCGGTGCATGGCCAGGGGACATCTGGATTATGGCCTCTCCCAGTTCATGGGACAACAGGGGAATGTCCATTTCATCCCTCTGTGCCAGAGAGAGCTTAGGGAGTTCTGCAAACAAACTTGAGCACACATAGGATCACACAGTTCTGCCCTAAACAACTCAGTATAAAACGCCACAGTCCACTCCTGCATCTCCCCCACCACAGAGGTCACCCGCCCTTCAGACAGCCATAGACAATGCATACCTTTTCTTACGCTCTGTCTTTCCAAACCAAAGAAGAAGGTGGGAGCATCCATCTCCTTGAGCATGGAGAACCTAGCTCTTACAAGTGCTCCCTTTGCTTTAACCTGGAAAAAACTAAATTAGCCTGGAGGACTACATTGCCTTGCCCCACCAGCTCTACCTTCAATTCACACTGATACTACGCTCGAGTTCCCCACAATACTATTCTAGCCTCTGAGGATGAGAGAGCTGTATACTGTTGACAGAAAAGCAGAATTTTGACTTTTCCCGCATCCCACCATTGACTCAGACTCATATTCCTCTCTTCGCTGCCACCACCTTTCCCAAAAAGTCTGTAAACCTGAGCAAAAAGTGGCAACTTGTAAGAACTTTACATTAAACTTCTAATAGGATGCCTGCCGAGGTCCTGGTGAAATAGACAGCTGAGCCATGGTTATGTGGTGATCTGAAAAACCCACCGGGAGAATGGTAGCACCCAACAGCCTATTGCTCTGATTCCTGGACATGTAAAACCGATCGAGTCAGGCTGCACTCACCCTAGCCCCAAAGACCTTCACCCATGTATACTGACATGTGTTGGGATGTCTTGTTCTCCAAACATCCACACGGTCAAACTGCTTAATGATGTCCCTTAACAGCTCCACTGAGCCTGAATGAGGCTCCTCCCCATTTCTGTCTTTCGTTAAATCCATCGTACAGTTCCAGTCCCCGCCGACCACCGGCATCTCCTCAGGCGCTACCTGTGAGAGTTCCTGTCTAAGACACCCAAACAGACACCCCCTCTCCCTCCCTGTGTTAGGGGCATACACATTTATAAGGACAAAACCCCAGTTGTTAATTTCTGCTCTTACTACAAGCAGTCTACCCTTACACACCTCCTTTGAGGAACACATTTTTACAGCCACACCCAGTGGCAAAAAGGACTGCCTCCCCTGCACTAACATTTGTTCTATGGCTCAGCACACTTACCCCTTTCCACCAGAGCTGCTGTACTTTTTTTTGTTTTACATATTCACCCAACAGACTCCTCTTTCCAGAAAAAAAACATTAATCTAAATAGTAAACAGTGTATGAAGGTAGACCCTTACGCACGGTTGTGACCCACTTCCTCAACCTAAAACGTTTCCTGGGTGAGAGGACACCATGCCACTCATTTTTCATAGCATGTTTTACTGATCTTACAAACGTTCCCGTATCGCAAAAAAAAGCTTCAAGATGAACCTTTTTCCCTTTAGTCTCATTCAGGAACCTTGACAGTTCCCTCACCGTGTGCTTTGACCCCTCTGCCTGACTGGCTGTCAGCTCTGGACCCATTGAGGAGGAGTTTGAAAAGAAAGCCTCCTCATCATCCTCTTCCTCAGACTCACCTTCCTCATCTCCATCTTCCATCCTGACCACCTGCTCTTTCTTTCTAGTCGGGGCCAGAAGTTCATCAGCTCTTTCTGGATTTGATCATCCCTAGTCGAAGGAGTTAAAATAGGAGAAATCAGCAGCAACACATTCAAACTAACTGTGTGTTAACCCTCCACCATAGAAAATAAACATTTTAAGAAAAGACCAAGTAAAGAATCAAGAAAATAAGTAAGGACAGAGCCCTCCACACGACCTCTCAACTACAAAACACTCCCAGCATGCACTGAGAGAGAACAACTCTCGATGGACTTCTAGGTTAGCTGTGTAGCCTACAGCACAAGCTGTAGATCTGAACGAATGTTCATAGCTCACTCCTTGAAGCCCTCTTCCAGTTCAAGGTAGTTTGTTTCTTCTATGTGTCTGGAGAGAGCCGAGCCCGTATCCACAAAGCGTCTCAGAGTTGGAATACTGCTCTAGGATCTGTCCATAAAGTGGTATTAATTACATTTACATTTAAGTCATTTAGCAGACACTCTTATCCAGAGCGACTTACAAATTGGAAAGTTCATACATATTCATCCTGGTCCCCCCGTGGGGAATGAACCCACAACCCTGGCGTTGCAAGCACCATGCTCTACCAACTGAGCTACACGGGACCAATAATTACGATCAAAAAGGCTACACTGATCCTTGATCAGCACTCCTAGTCTAAGATGCTTTGTGGATATGGGCCCAGGCTTATTGTCTGGGCATGTCTGACTCAGAATCCATCAGAGATAGGAGGGTGAGAGAACAACAAAAAGACTCTTGAGTTACATTCACATTTTATGAGTTCCCTTGTCCTAACATCTTTGAGTCAGGCTCAGTACTGTGTGTTCTGACGTGTCCGTCTCTCTGTCATATTTCTCTCTTTCAATCCTGAGGTTTTGTGTTTGTCTTGTATTTTCATCTACAAGTGAATTATGTGGTTTGAATAATTCTTATATCAGATGTATATACAGTATGAACATATACACAGAAACATACAGTACGTGAACAATTCAAAATGACAAATAAACCCTAATCCAATACTCTTGATATAAGGAACACATTAGAATGAGCTTGAATGTCCCTGATGGGACACACCACACAAACAACAGGATGGGAGTGTAAAGCCACGTGGAGAACGTGCTCCATGCATACTGTATCCATGCATACTGTATCTAAACAAAACTACTGATTTGTTTTCTTTCTGTTCCTCTCTATAATCTTCAACAGCTTTTGGTAAGTATTACTCTTACCCCAGCCATGCCCAAACCCTTAGGCTATGTCCATAACACCACAGTCACTCCAGCATTTAAAGCAGTGTTCCCCAAATGGTGGTTCAGGACTAATTGGTGTCCCACCTCAAGTTCCTTTTTGGTTATAGATCACAGTTAAGGACTGGACTGTGACTAGAAACATGATTTTGTTTATTTGGATGGTCCCAAGGGAAACAAGTTTGTGGACCACTGCATTAAATACTGAGTGAGTACCTCTACAGTTCCTTTCTGTCCAGCTGGTCCCTCTCCTTGCTAGGCTCAGAGTGTCTCCATATACGCAAACACACACACACACACACACACACACACACACACACACACACACACACACACACACACACACACACACACACACACACACACACACACACACACACACACACACACACACATCCATCCATCATCTCCCTGAAAGGGGTATAGTGATGCATATGGTCCAAGAGTCATAGTCTTCAAAAGTGGCGTCTATTTTCTACAGCCATCTGTTGTGTAGATCCTTCCAGCCATATGCATTAGGAGAATTCTGTAGGCCAATCCTCCTCATTAAATAGGGATTGAGGCTTGCAGAATTACCCCTAATGTATAACTTGGGATTCACACAACATATGGTGTGCAATATGGACTCAGTTTAACATTACACCACGTTTGACATGTGAAATTGCCCGACAAATGTTGGATTTGGGTTAACTATCCCTTGGGTTAGTGATGATGGACTGACATCTCTCCTATTCAATTTTGGGCGGACACACACACACGCACACACACACACACACACACACACACACACACACACACACACACACACACACACACACACACACACTAAAACACACACACACACTAAAACACACACACTAAAACACACACACACACACACTAAAACTAAAACACACACACACTAAAACACACACACACACACACACACTAAAACACACACACACACACACTAAAACACACACACACACACACTAAAACACACACACACACACACTAAAACACACACACACACACACTAAAACACACACACACACACACACTAAAACACACACACACACACACACTAAAACACACACACACACACACACACACACACTAAAACACACACACACACACACTAAAACACACACACACACACACTAAAACACACACACACACACACTAAAGCACACACACACACACACAC
Organism: Salvelinus alpinus; assembly: GCF_045679555.1. Taxonomy (NCBI): domain Eukaryota; kingdom Metazoa; phylum Chordata; class Actinopteri; order Salmoniformes; family Salmonidae; genus Salvelinus; species Salvelinus alpinus. Next base: position 15,972,029 of record NC_092108.1, on the reverse strand, counting down.
TAAAGCACATGATCAACTCCAAAACAATCTGGACTCCACCCCCCACTAGATCAGGAGCGGGTCTTTGAACCAAGCAATCTCATTCAGGGCCAGTCAGTCATTCACAACTGTCTGAGTGGCTGATCTTCCTGTTTTCCCCACCCTGGTTTCCTATATTCCTTACCATTGTCAACAACTTGAATTGTGTGTGTGTATCTATCTGTGTTTGTCTGCGTCTATGAGCGTGTCTGTGTGTCTGTGTTTCATGTGTTGTCTCAAGGAGAGTGTGTTTTAATGCTGTAGGGTACTCTCTCTACCTCACTCCCTCTCTTTACCTTCCCCACATGAAACAAGACTACAGTTTACTATAGAATACTACAATACTTACTATAGAATTCTGTAGTAAACTCTAGTATACTGTAGAATACTATACTACACACTGTAGTATCCTTCGATCAAGTGTAGTACTTACTATAGAATGTTGTAGTATACTGTAGAATACTATAGTAAACACTATAGTATTATCAGAAAAAAAAGCACTGTAGTAAATACTACATTATTGTCTGCAAAAACACTACAGACTGCAAAAACACAACACCTTTTTTACCCCAATTTCATGATATACAATTGGTAGATACAGTCTTGTCCCATCGGTGCAACTCCCATACAGACTCGGGAGAGGGAAAGGTCTAGAGCAGGATCCCACACTGCTTCTTGACACAATGCTCGCTTAACCCAGAAGCCAGCCGCACCAATTTGTCGGAGGAAACACTGTACACCTGGCGACCGTGTCAACATGCATGCCCCCGGCCTGCTACAGGAGTTGCTAGAGCGCGATGGGACAAGGACATCCCGGCCAGCCAAACCCTCCCCTAACCTGGACGACGCTGGGCCAATTGTGCTCCGCCTCATGGGTCTCCCGTGGCGGCCGGCTGCGACACAGCCTGGGATCGAACCAGGATCTGTCCGCTCTAGCAACTCCTGTGGCGGGCCGAATGCATGCACGCTGACACGGTATATGCTATCGCTTAGACCGATGCACCACTCGGGAGGCCCCAACACTACACTTTTTTAGCTATAATAAATACTACAGTATTTAATTTGCATATACTCTGCCCATTCCGTCCCCCATATCCCAGTTTGTACCAGCCAAGTGAGAAACCTACATGACCATATATTGTGTTCCATACAGGTTATACGTTCAGAACACAGTCCTACCTACCTACAGGTTATACGTTCAGAACACAGCCCTACCTACCTACAGGTTATACGTTCAGAACACAGTCCTACCTACCTACAGGTTATACGTTCAGAACACAGTCCTACCTCATACAGGTTATACGTTCAGAACACAGTCCTACCTACCTACAGGTTATATGTTCAGAACACAGTCCTACCTACCTACCTACAGGTTATACGTTCAGAACACAGTCCTACCTACCTACAGGTTATACGTTCAGAACACAGTCCTACCTACCTACAGGTTATACGTTCAGAACACAGTCCTACCTACCTACAGGTTATATGTTCAGAACACAGTCCTACCTACCTACAGGTTATACGTTCAGAACACAGTCCTACCTACCTACCTACAGGTTATACGTTCAGAACACAGTCCTACCTACCTACAGGTTATATGTTCAGAACACAGTCCTACCTACCTACCTACAGGTTATACGTTCAGAACACAGTCCTACCTACCTACAGGTTATACGTTCAGAACACAGCCCTACCTACCTACAGGTTATATGTTCAGAACACAGTCCTACCTACCTACAGGTTATACGTTCAGAACACAGTCCTACATACCTACAGGTTATACGTTCAGAACACAGTCCTACCTACCTACAGGTTATACGTTCAGAACACAGTCCTACCTACCTACAGGTTATACGTTCAGAACACAGTCCTACCTACCTACAGGTTATACGTTCAGAACACAGTCCTACCTACCTACATGTTATACGTTCAGAACACAGTCCTACCTACCTACAGGTTATACGTTCAGAACACAGTCCTACATACCTACAGGTTATACGTTCAGAACACAGTTCTACCTACCTACAGGTTATACGTTCAGAACACAGTCCTACCTACCTACAGGTTATACGTTCAGAACACAGTCCTACCTACCTACAGGTTATATGTTCAGAACACAGTCCTACCTACCTACAGGTTATACGTTCAGAACACAGTCCTACCTACCTACCTACAGGTTATACGTTCAGAACACAGTCCTACCTACCTACAGGTTATATGTTCAGAACACAGTCCTACCTACCTACAGGTTATACGTTCAGAACACAGTCCTACATACCTACAGGTTATACGTTCAGAACACAGTCCTACCTACCTACAGGTTATACGTTCAGAACACAGCCCTACCTACCTACAGGTTATATGTTCAGAACACAGTCCTACCTACCTACAGGTTATACGTTCAGAACACAGTCCTACCTACCTACCTACAGGTTATACGTTCAGAACACAGTCCTACCTACCTACCTACAGGTTATACGTTCAGAACACAGTCCTACCTACCTACCTACAGGTTATACGTTCAGAACACAGTCCTACCTACCTACCTACAGGTTATACGTTCAGAACACAGTCCTACCTACCTACAGGTTATACGTTCAGAACACAGTCCTACCTACCTACAGGTTATACGTTCAGAACACAGTCCTACCTACCTACAGGTTATACGTTCAGAACACAGTCCTACCTACCTACAGGTTATACGTTCAGAACACAGTCCTACCTACCTACAGGTTATACGTTCAGAACACAGTCCTACCTACCTACAGGTTATACGTTCAGAACACAGTCCTACCTACCTACAGGTTATACGTTCAGAACACAGTCCTACCTACCTACAGGTTATACGTTCAGAACACATTCCTACCTACCTACCTACCTACCTATAGGTTATACGTTCAGAACACTGTCCTACCTACCTACAGGTTATATGTTCAGAACACAGTCCTACCTACCTACCTACAGGTTATACGTTCAGAACACAGTCCTACATACCTACAGGTTATACGTTCAGAACACAGTCCTACCTACCTACAGGTTATACGTTCAGAACACAGTCCTACCTACCTACAGGTTATACGTTCAGAACACAGTCCTACCTACCTACAGGTTATACGTTCAGAACACAGTCCTACCTACCTACAGGTTATGCGTTCAGAACACAGTCCTACCTACCTACAGGTTATACGTTCAGAACACAGTCCTACCTACCTACAGGTTATGCGTTCAGAACACAGTCCTACCTACCTACAGGTTATACGTTCAGAACACAGCCCTACCTACCTACAGGTTATACGTTCAGAACACAGTCCTACCTACCTACAGGTTATACGTTCAGAACACAGTCCTACCTACCTACAGGTTATACGTTCAGAACACAGTCCTACCTACCTACAGGTTATACGTTCAGAACACAGTCCTACCTACCTACATGTTATACGTTCAGAACACAGTCCTACCTACCTACAGGTTATGCGTTCAGAACACAGTCCTACCTACCTACAGGTTATACGTTCAGAACACAGCCCTACCTACCTACAGGTTATACGTTCAGAACCCAGTCCTACCTACCTACAGTCCTACCTACCTTGTAATTAGTACAATATACTACAATCTGCAAAACACTACATTAATTACTATAGTATATACTACAGTTTTCTTTTACTACAGTATTTATTTTATCAAATCAAATGTTATTGGTCACGTACACATGTTTTGCAGATGTAATCGCGGGTGCAGCGAAATGCTTGTGTTTCTAACTCCAACAGTGCAGTATTACCTGACAATACAAAATAATACAGAATAATACAATAATACAGAAATATCAGGACGAGCAATGTCAGAGACCGGAATATAAACATATATCTATATATGTGACCGACCACCTCGATTCGGCTCAATTCGGTCCTATGTAGCGGAATCTGAAATTGTGTTTTTTTACATCGGATTAAAGCGAAGACTCAGAGCTAGAGAATTGAGGAACAACAGGAAAGTATTTCTGCTTTGAAAGTTGATAAACTTTGGTGCAGGTCATGTTTTTCTTCAAATTGCCGTCTCTGGTAAACACACACTATATCAAATAAAATCTATGTTTAGATGTTTATTTGTCAAATGCACAAGATACAGAAGATCTAAACGTAGTGCTGTGTAGTGATGGGCCGGGTCTAGTAGTGTTGTGCTGTGATGGGCCGGGTCTAGTAGTGTTGTGTTGTGATGGGCCTGGTCTAGTAGTGTTGTGTTGTGATGGGCCGGGTCTAGTAGTGTTGTGTTGTGATGGGCCGGGTCTAGTAGTGTTGTGTTGTGATGGGCCGGGTCTAGTAGTGCTGTGTTGTGATGGGCCGGGTCTAGTAGAGCTGTGTAGTGATGGGCCGGGTCTAGTAGTGTTGTGTTGTGATGGGCCGGGTCTAGTAGTGATGTGATGGGCCGGGTCTAGTAGTGATGTGTTGTGATGGGCCGGGTCTAGTAGTGATGGGCCGGGTCTAGTAGTGATGTGTTGTGATGGGCCTGGTCTAGTAGTGATGTGTTGTGATGGGCCTGGTCTAGTAGTGCTGTGTTGTGATGGGCCGGGTCTAGTAGTGATGTGTTGTGATGGGCCGGGTCTAGTAGTGATGTGTTGTGATGGGCCGGGTCTAGTAGTGATGTGTTGTGATGGGCCGGGTCTAGTAGTGATGTGTTGTGATGGGCCGGGTCTAGTAGTGTTGTGTTGTGATGGGCCGGGTCTAGTAGTGATGTGTAGTGATGGGCCGGGTCTAGTGGTGTTGTGTTGTGATGGGCCGGGTCTAGTGGTGCTGTGTTGTGATGGGCCGGGTCTAGTGGTGCTGTGTTGTGATGGGCCGGGTCTAGTGGTGCTGTGTTGTGATGGGCCGGGTCTAGTGGTGCTGTGTTGTGATGGGCCGGGTCTAGTGGTGCTGTGTTGTGATGGGCCGGGTCTAGTGGTGCTTTGTTGTGATGGGCCGGGTCTAGTGGTGCTGTGTTGTGATGGGCCGGTTCTAGTGGTGTTGTGATGGGCCGGGTCTAGTGGTGTTGTGTTGTGATGGGCCGGGTCTAGTAGTGATGTGTTGTGATGGGCCGGGTCTAGTAGTGCTGTGTTGTGATGGGCCGGGTCTAGTAGTGTTGTGATGGGCCGGGTCTAGTAGTGATGTGTAGTGATGGGCCGGGTCTAGTAGTGTTGTGTTGTGATGGGCCGGGTCTAGTGGTGCTGTGTTGTGATGGGCCGGGTCTAGTAGTGCTGTGTTGTGATGGGCCGGGTCTAGTGGTGCTGTGTTGTGATGGGCCGGGTCTAGTGGTGCTGTGTTGTGATGGGCCGGGTCTAGTGGTGCTGTGATGGGCCGGGTCTAGTGGTGCTGTGTTGTGATGGGCCGGGTCTAGTGGTGTTGTGATGGGCCGGGTCTAGTGGTGTTGTGTTGTGATGGGCCGGGTCTAGTGGTGATGTGTTGTGATGGGCCGGGTCTAGTAGTGCTGTGTTGTGATGGGCCGGGTCTAGTAGTGCTGTGTTGTGATGGGCCGGGTCTAGTAGTGCTGTGTTGTGATGGGCCGGGTCTAGTAGTGCTGTGTTGTGATGGGCCGGGTCTAGTAGTGTTGTGTAGTGATGGGCCGGGTCTAGTAGTGTTGTGTTGTGATGGGCCGGGTCTAGTGGTGCTGTGTTGTGATGGGCCGGGTCTAGTGGTGCTGTGTTGTGATGGGCCGGGTCTAGTGGTGCTGTGTTGTGATGGGCCGGGTCTAGTGGTGCTGTGTTGTGATGGGCCGGGTCTAGTGGTGCTGTGTTGTGATGGGCCGGGTCTAGTAGTGTTGTGATGGGCCGGGTCTAGTAGTGTTGTGTAGTGATGGGCCGGGTCTAGTAGTGTTGTGTTGTGATGGGCCGGGTCTAGTGGTGCTGTGTTGTGATGGGCCGGGTCTAGTGGTGCTGTGTTGTGATGGGCCGGGTCTAGTGGTGCTGTGTTGTGATGGGCCGGGTCTAGTGGTGCTGTGTTGTGATGGGCCGGGTCTAGTGGTGTTGTGATGGGCCGGGTCTAGTGGTGTTGTGTTGTGATGGGCCGGGTCTAGTGGTGATGTGTTGTGATGGGCCGGGTCTAGCGGTGCTGTGTTGTGATGGGCCGGGTCTAGCGGTGCTGTGTTGTGATGGGCCGGGTCTAGCGGTGCTGTGTTGTGATGGGCCGGGTCTAGCGGTGCTGTGTTGTGATGGGACGGGTCTAGCGGTGTTGTGTTGTGATGTGCCGGGTCTAGTGGTGATGTGTAGTGATGGGCCGGGTCTAGTAGTGTTGTGATGTGCCGGGTCTAGTAGTGCTGTGTTGTGATGGGCCGGGTCTAGTAGTGATGTGTTGTGATGGGCCGGGTCTAGTAGTGCTGTGTTGTGATGGGCCGGGTCTAGTAGTGTTGTGTAGTGATGGGCCGGGTCTAGTAGTGCTGTGTTGTGATGGGCCGGGTCTAGTAGTGATGTGTTGTGATGGGCCGGGTCTAGTAGTGATGTGTTGTGATGGGCCGGGTCTTGTAATGCTGTGTATGGGCCCGGTCTTGTAGAGCTGTGCTGTAATAAGCCGTGTCTGGCTTTACTCTCCTGGGGATGGTGGAAGTACTGTTGTTTCAGAAAGGGGAGTGGGGGGGGGTGGGTGGGGGGGGGGGCGCTGCTGCTGGGGTGATGGGTGTGTGGGTCCCTGCCAAGTGTTGCATCCTTTAGGTCCTTAGCAAATGTTCTGACACTGACCTGATCAAGGTGTACATTGTCGTATAAGTGTTTGCATGTCAGAGTGGGATGGTGAGCCATTCTGACGTTGAACAGTGAGGCACAGCCGGCAGTCATCTGTTGATTTATTTTGTTGATCAACTGCCCTGGGAAGTATTTTCTTGGTAGGAGGTTGGACACAACTATATTGGTTGTTGGGAACATAGCCTGTGCCCACAGTGTTCTCACTGCCCCAGATACATTTTCACCTTTGGCGCGAAGGTCGTTTGTGTCAGTGTGGTTGATGATGTAGTCAGGGGTGTCAATCCTGGACTGAGTAGCTGCATTGCACTCTCAGTTGTAGGACACCAGAACTTATACACCTGGTGTCTAGGGAATCATCTTTCCTGGACCAAGAACTTCCCTTTTGAATCGATAAGGATTGCAGTTGTGGGTGAATGTCTGGGTGGAGCAGACTGGGAGGTTGACCTGGGCTGGAGCAGACTGGGAGGTTGACCTGGGCTGGAGCAGACTGGGAGGTTGACCTGGGCTGGAGCAGACTGGGAGGTTGACCTGGGCTGGAGCAGACTGGGAGGTTGACCTGGGCTGGAGCAGACTGGGAGGTTGACCTGGGCTGGAGCAGACTGGGAGGTTGACCTGGGCTGGAGCAGACTGGGAGGGTGACCTGGGCTGGAGCAGACTGGGAGGTTGACCTGGGCTGGAGCAGACTGGGAGGTTGACCTGGGCTGGAGAAGACTGGGAGGGTGACCTGGGCTGGAGCAGACTGGGAGGGTGACCTGGGCTGGAGCAGACTGGGAGGGTGACCTGGGCTGGAGCAGACTGGGAGGGTGACCTGGGCTGGAGCAGACTGGGAGGTTGACCTGGGCTGGAGCAGACTGGGAGGGTGACCTGGGCTGGAGCAGACTGGGAGGGTGACCTGGGCTGGAGCAGACTGGGAGGTTGACCTGGGCTGGAGCAGACTGGGAGGGTGGTGCAGTGTCATCAGGCTGTGTGGTGGAGGCCATGCTGGTTATGTTGGTCTCAGGTTCTGCCTGTGTTGTACCAAGCTGGTGGACATGTTCTCTAGATGCAGAGGACATAATGACTAGCTGCTAGTTGAGGGTGTCAATGTACCTCTCTCTGCACTAGCTCCTCTCTTGTTGTGCTCAGATGGTCTCTGAGGTCATCATTTGTCTGACTCAGTTGGTCAATACTGCTTTCTAATTTAGCAGTAGATGCTCTTAGTTTCTGGACAGTGTCATCCTCTTGAAGCTTGTTCTCTCTGAGTTCTATGACGTCTCCTTCAACTAAAGAGAGAGTGTTGTGGAAATGTTGCATAGCAGGTGTTCTTGGTGTTGTAGAAATGTTATTGGTACTGTCTGCTGCAGGTTAGGTAGGTAGAGGGACACTGAGGGCTTCTTGCTGGGTCACAGAAGCTGTTGAGGTGTTGGGGCCTGCTTTTCTCCAGCATCTCCCTCCTTTACTTTTTCCTCAGTTTCTGAGATGAGTTCAGCTTCTACTTTTAGGGTAGTAAACACATTCTCTAAAGCCTGGAGGCTTGAATCATTGCCTTGTATCAATACAGTTCCATTATTGTAGAAGTTGACTGTTTGATACGTGTTGCTCTGGTCAGCTTCTTCAAAAATGCTGATCTGACATCCTTGGCTGATACCTCTCTTTTTTGAGAAAGGTAAATGGTTGCAAAAAAAACATTTCCATATTTGCCCTCCTTTGATATTAAATATTACATTTGCTCTTGTTTTGCAACTGGTAAGATCTGCAAACAGGCATTCATGGTTCTGTCCCATCATCAAACCTAGCGTTCTCCATCTGGATGTCTGGTGGGTAAACAATTTCCATAGAATTGCTGGTGATGTTGGCTACAATGTTGTAATATAAGCCTACCTTTTCCAAAACAGCTTGTTTCTTATATTATTGTCACTGGTGTCTTTAGAGAACTGTTTTACTTTGATGTCCTTTGTCTTCTGTCCTTTTTTGTCTTTCTACTGTGTTGTTAACTTGCAATTTTTTTGTATGGCTAGCTAGCTTATTTTAGGAGAGTCCCTAGCAACTGCTTAGCAACTGGTAAACAATCCAGATAGCTAAGCTAACTGCACAATTTTATAAAAATAGATATTTTTTCACAAGCCCTATCTTCTAAATGTGTTGCCTGTTTTGTCTCCCATTCAGTCTTGCAGTTTTCTTTTGTTTTTCCCAATGTACCTCACTCTAAAAACCATGTAAATGTCAATATTTGGAGAAGCAATTTTTTTTCAAAAGCTCCTGCTGCTCAATTTGGAACTCTCTCCCTCGCTACACCACTCCTACCTCCCTCTCTCTCTCTACCTTCCATCCTCCTCCCTCCCCCTGTCTCTCTCTATACCACCCTCTGTCTCTCTCTCTCTCATCCTCCCTCCCTCTCTCTCTCTCTCTCTCTCTCCCTCTTCTCCCTCTGTCTTTCTACCCTTCTCCCTCCATCTCTCTATCTACCCCCCCTCTCTCTCTCATCCTCCCTCTCTCTCTACCCACTGACTTCCCTCCCCCTCTCTCTTTGCCCCTCTCTCTCTACTCTCATATCTTCCTCTCTCTCCTCTCTCTCTCTACCCTCCTCTCTCTACCCTCCTCTCTCTCCCCTCTCTCGCTCTACCCTCCTCTCTCTCTCTCTCTCTCTCCTCTACCTCCTTCCTCTCTCTCTCTACTCTCCCCCTCTCCCTCTCTGTCTTTCCCTCCCCCTTCACTTATAAAACAGTGCTTGCTTGTTGCACAGATACGTTGTTCTTGTTTTGCGCCTAGCTCTGCACTGTTCCACGGGGAAAGGAGAGCGAGGGAAAGAGACAGAGAGGGGATGGGGGCGGGGGGGTTCTGCCTCTTTTGCCTTTCATGTGTCTGCAGAAGAGATAAGCAAAGAGATGTCAGCTGCAGTGGAGGCAGAGATGACTCAATAAACACACACACGCACCCTAACAAGACAACTTCCCATACCTCCCAGAGTATTGCTGTAACTTCAGCCTCTGTAGATAAGTTGTTGTCCAGGAGCAGATACCATACTCCTGTGAATTAATCTCCCTCCCTCCCTCCGTCCGTCCGTCCGTCTGTCTGTCTGTGTCTGTGTCTCTCACACACACACCATACACCATACACACATAAACACACAGACAGCCCACTCTCATTACGTAAACTACAGTCTAGTTTGGGCATGTCTCTCATTAAATACAGCGCCTGGATCAATCTCACCTTCCCTGCTCAGTCTCTCTTTTTCTCTCTACACCATATTAAGAACACCTTTTGAGTTGCACCCCTCACCCTTTTGCCTTCAGACCAGACTCAATTTGTTGTGGCATGGACTGTGCAAAGTGTCAAAATCGTTCCACAGGGATGCTGGCCCATGTTGACTCCAATACGTCCCACAGTTGTGTCAAGTTGGCTGCATGTCCTGTGGGTAGTGGACCATTCTTGACACACACAGGAAACTGTTGAGCGGGAAAAACCCAGCAGTGTTGCAGTTCTTCACACAAACCAGTGCGCCTGGCACCTACTACCGTACCCTGTTCAAAGGCACTTAAATCTTTTGTCTTGCCCATTCATCCTCTGAATGGCACACATACACAATCCATGTCTCAATTGTCTCAAGGCTTAAAAATCCTTCTTTAACCCGTCTCCTCCCCTTCATCTACACTGATTGAAGTGGATTTAACAAGTGACATCAATAAACGATCATAGCTTTCACCTGGATTCACCTGTTCAGGCTATTTGTCATGGAAAGTGCAGGTGTTCTTAATGTTTTTTATACTCAGTGTATGTATCTTTGTCTGTAGACTCCTGAGGGACAAACATACTTGCAAACATAGCAGGCTCCCACTTACGCCAGACAGACTCTTGAAACAGGGACTGGTACATTCGTTAGACATGTTCATAGCAACAAGCTCCACTGGCAACCAAAAAAGGATGCATTTGATATGTTGTTCCTCCTGAGTTGTGTTGAGCTGCATATCTACAGCTGTCTCAGTGACTCATTGTGATCATTGTTATCTCTGTCTCTATACACTGATACACAGTCACAGGTCTTATACAGAAATACCCCCCTACCAAATCCACACTCTGCTTTTGTCATGTTCTGTAGTACGCTTTTCTATCACACTGCTATAAGCCAGGGGGAGTCTGAAAGCCGCTGTGTGTGTGTGTGTGTGTGTGTGTGTGTGTGTTTTGTTTCATTTCCCTGCTGTGCGGTAGATGGGTGTAATCCCCTGCCGTTGTGGTCCCTCTGCTGGCTCCATGTCAAACAACTGTTTCTGATAAGGTGTGTGTGTGTGTGTGTGTGTGCGTGCGTTCAGTCTTGCATATATTTTTTTGTGTGAACACTTGTGTGTGGTTCTGCCCCTGACCCCATTTCAAATTCACCCAGTTTGTTATATGGGCCTTGTAAACGTTGTGAAGGGCTTTCAGCAGAATATGCTCAAGGTGAAAATGACTGGAAGAATAATAACAATGTGCCATGATAATAACGTGCTTTAGGAGACTGAGATAATAATGTACAGTGAAGTGTGCAGAGAAAGAGAGATGGAGAGAAGGTAGAATGGGGATTTCAAGTTATATGCTCCAGGGACTCCTATTGTGTGTCGCTAGCTATATGCTCCAGGGACTCCTATTGTGTGTCGTTAGCTATATGCTCCAGGAACTCCTATTGTGTGTCGCTAGCTATATGCTCCAGGGACTCCTATTGTATGTAGCTAGCTATATGCTCCAGGGACTCCTATTGTGTGTAGCTAGCTATATGCTCCAGGGACTCCTATTGTGTGTAGCTAGCTTTATGCTCCAGGGACTCCTATTGTGTGTCGCTAGCTATATGCTCCAGGGACTCCTATTGTGTGTCGCTAGCTATATGCTCCAGGGACTCCTATTGTGTGTCGCTAGCTTTATGCTCCAGGGACTCCTATTGTGTGTCGCTAGCTTTATGCTCCAGGGACTCCTATTGTGTGTAGCTAGCTATATGCTCCAGGGACTCCTATTGTGTGTAGCTAGCTTTATGCTCCAGGGACTCCTATTGTGTGTCGCTAGCTATAAGGGACTCGTTTCAGGAAACTGGGTGTATGTCGCGTGTCACTACTTCACAGGAGAGGCATTCGAATGTAAACATTTATTTTTTATCAAAATTTTTTTGGGGCAGAATTGCCTTCTGGAACATGTGAACTTTCATGTGCCTTAATAACAAACGTGTATGCCATCTGTATATCTTAATACAATTGTTAAATTACAAGCCTAGTTGGTTTAGCCACAGAAAAAGTCAGGAACCTTCCCGATTGGCTGAGATAATGGTTGGTCTGGACATTCTGAGAGATGAGTTTGGATTGGTCTGCCACGTAGCGCGCTTCTGTCTATAACATGAGCTGCTCAGTATGTGTAGGTAATCCTTTCTAATGCAACTTTTTTTAAGATATCATGAAGAACTGCAAAAGTGTTGCTAATGCTCTCCACTTTCTGGAGGACCGAGATTTGAAATCAGTGGAATGTCCAGTGGAAGCAGATTATAATAGCTAAGGAGATGGAGAAAATTCTGGCATTTGATTGCAAATATGCGGAGGGAGTCGAAAAGAGAACACACAGAAGGCTGTTGTATAAAACACTTGTCTCCGGATTACATCTTCAAACTAAAGGTGACCATGGCATCAGTGACAGAGAGAGAGAAGCGTTCACCCATGTATATGGGTAAGATAGTCTAACTAGCTACATTTTCAGATATTATATGTTTCTAATTTTGTCAGAAAGTTGTTTTCATTGCAAGTTAAAATGTAGAGTTAGCTAGCTAGCTAACGTTAGCTGGCTGGCTTGCTAGCTAACGTTATGTGTATGATCTGTGTCGTAATATTATTTGTATCTCAGAGCCATTTGCATTGCAAGTTATAGCCCAATGTTAGCTAGCTAGCTAACATTGAACCTAATTGGATAGCGTTAGCTATTTGCAGATTCATGTAGGGTCATAACGTTATGAGTTGGGATTATGGTTCATTGTTTAGCTAGCTACATGTCTAAACAAAATACTCCACTATGTAAGTAACCATTTCACTGTAATGTTTACACCTTCTCTATCCTGTGCATGTTACAAATAAACATAGATTTTATTTGATATAGTGTGTGTTTACCAGAGACGGTAATGTGAGGTACAACATGACCTGCACCAAAGTCAAATTAGGATATAGCGTTAGGCCAACGAGACAGTGTCCAAGTAAAAAAATTATCTGGTAGAATGCCCTGCTTTAATTTTGTCACTCACAACCGTAAGCTATTTTCTGTGATTAACTCACCATTAACTTGTAAATAATGATCTTGTTGTGAGTTTATTTTCCTGTAATAATTAATACAAAATTAGCTAAAGTTAAGATGTTGTCAGCTATATGATATGGTCATTATTTGAACTGGCTAGCCAGCTAACTTAATGTTATCTAGCCAGCTAACTTAATGTTATCTAGCCAGCTAACTTAACATCAGCCAGCTAGCTAACAAGCTAGAAACGAACCAACACATTGTTTAGAAAGTTGCTTTTAGTTGCCTGGTTTGATAGATTGATATATACTAAATAGTTTTTTAAACGGATGGGTTTATTGGTGTTAAAATACACCAGTTTTGCTATTTTGGACCACCAGGTTGCTGATGTCATACAGCCTGTTGTTTTTATGTTTATACTTTTTCATAATGACAACGACAAGTTTGATGTTGGATGACAATAGAATGTTCTCAATGTCATGACGACAACTGTCTATAGACATGTCGATAGACGTAGTATAAACCAGCCTCTTTGGTTGTTTAGTGCACTACTCACTCTGTTTAGCACATGGCCTCATATGAATCCTTAAAGAGATGGGTGAGGCTAAGGCTTAAGAGGGTGTGATTGGTGCTGAATGGGTGTAGACAAAGAAGAGCTCTCCAGTAGGTGCAAAACATTCAAGGGCCATTTTCGCAAAAGTGCTGTTACAAGTTTATCAACTTCCAAAGCAGAATTACTTTCCCATTGTTCCTCAACTGTAGTGTATGATTGACCATTTTATAGCACTGAGTCTCTACTTTTATCCAATGTAAAAAATAAATAAATAATTGCTACATAAGACCGAATCGAGCCGGTCGGTCACATATGCTCCAGGGACTCCTATTGTGTGTAGCTAGCTATATGCTCTTGGGACTCCTATTGTGTGTAGCTAGATTTATGCTACAGGGGCTCCTATTGTGTGTAGCTAGATATATCCCATTAAGCTGGCTGTGGGAACATAGATTTTTCATGGCAGAAAGGAACCAGTAATGGAAAATCTCTCTTGTATCCGTTTTAATCAGTTTAATGATGAGTAAATATAGATTTGATTTATGAATGTATCATTAATTAACCCATAGCAATGGCTCTTTTTATTCTCGCTCTCTCTCCCCCTCTCTCTCGCTTATCCTCTCTCTCACTTTTTCTTTCATTCTCCCCCATCTCTCTCTTTCTCCCTCTCTCAGGTGCCCTCCAGATAGAGAACAGTGAGGAGTTAGACCAGGGAAAGTATGAGTGTGTGGCCACTAACTCTCAGGGAGTGCGCTACTCTTCCCCGGCCAACCTGTATGTACGAGGTAGGAACTTACCACGGGTATAAGAACACACACACAAACACACACGTGCATTATAACACACACACCTGTCACACAGCTGAAACAGCTGTCACCATTATACAATGTATTAAGTGGTGTTAAGTCCTAGTTTATCTACATGTTTTTTTGTTATTTATTTTCTTCCTATTTGCATCCACTAACCAAACCAAACCTATCCACCAAGTGAAACACCAGTTGGTGACCTAAGATTGATAACGTTCCAGACTAAACTGGGTTTTACAGGTGCTGCATCAAGGTGCTGTTTTTTGTAATAACTGCCACTGAATGGAATTAGACAAAAAGGAATTGGCCAGTGATGTCATACTGCATTGGGGCCAATGAGCAGTTCCAGGGTCTTTGCTACAGTATGACATCACAATTGTCCCATCCCTCTTCATATGTTTCTAAATTGAGGGCCAGAGTGACTGAGAGTTTGTTTTTCTCTTGCACTTTAAAGTGGAACTGACCGTATTTTAACTACTTTGCAGATATGAAACAAACAGACAATTCCCAGTTTATGCTACAAAACCAACTTTATAAGAGGTTTTAAAAATAGGTTCTATGTGACTCAACATTCCATGACGTATACTAAGACATTGTTGGCAGAATAGATGGATGCAGTTCAATGCATGATTAATATAATTCACAATACATTACTTGATAGTCCCAAAAATATTGCTATCCGGTTGTAAATCACAGCTGGCCTGGTACATTGTGTGCTGCCACCATTTGGGATGCACAGTTTAATTTCAATGACTCAATATTTTGAACAAAAATTGACAAATATAACTAAGTGTAACGGATTTCCTCTTCGTCTGAGGAGGAGTAGCAAGGATCGGACCAATGTGCAGTCCTGTATGGTGCAAACACTAACACAGGAAACAACCACCCACAAAACACAATAGAAAACAGGATATCTAAATATGGCTCCCAATCAGAGACAACGACTGACACCTGCCTCTGATTGAGAACCCTACTAGGCCAAACACATAGAAATATAACAACAGAACAATACATAGAAAAACAACATAGAATGCCCACCCCAACTCACGCCCTGACCAACTAAAATAAAGGCATAAAAAAAGAACTAAGGTCAGAATGTGACACTAAGGCTAGGAATGTCAATACAATCAAACTAGCAAGGGCAATGATCACAAGTCAGTCATAACGTGGCTAATATGCTAGCGTATCTATTCATGTGAATATGACCGGTGTCAGTAAACGTAGGCAAAAAAAGTCATATTTAGACACGAACGCTCTAGATAACCAGCTCTGCTGGGGTGAGTAAAATGGTCAGCGAGATGTTCTCTCATTTCTGTCTGGTAGTAGCTAGATAGCAAGCTAGCCAACTTTAGCCAGTTAGCGTGGGTGCTTGGTTGGGACAACACCGCATGCATGGGCAGGCAAGATGCAGAAGGACGAGCAGGCTATTCCCCGTTGTTTATTAGTGCAATTTTGATGGCCAACTAGCTGAAAGTTTGAGAGGGTTTATCTAATGTTCTTTCATTAGATTTTAGCTCATCTTGCTCTGGCTAGCATTAGTTGTTGATCTTGTCGTTGTTGATGTGCATATAGGGAAAGATAGCCTACCTTTTATGGTTGTTTGATCAGTAGGACTGTAAAGTTCCCAAAGTTAAGAGGACTCCCGTGGTATTTAGCTACATATTTGCAGAAATCCATTCACGTGTATTTTGTGGCTTTTTTGTGGCTGTTGCAACTGCCTGTAAACGCACAGTCCAGTTCAAAGTGAATGATGGCAGGCCCTTGTGGCAAATGGTTTGTTTGCATATAGGTCTACTGTAGCTCTGATTCGCTATGTCGCTCCGGTCTCCGTAGACTCCGGTCCTGGACCAGACAGATATTTTTATTAGGTTTTATTCACTGCAGTGTCTATTAATTGTCCAAACGCACTGCCGCTTTCCCACTCTATATTGCTATACAATTTTCACAAATGCTTTAGTATACACAATTCCTAAAAGTTCTAAGAATTTATGAAAACATGAAAATGACCACATCTAAGTGCTCGCTTGTCAGAAAATTAAAAAAAAAAATTTTTTTAAGTGTGTCATCTTCCTCTGGGTGTAAATGAACAGATTTCATGGTCCTAAAATGCGGTCAGTTCCACTTTAATACAGTGATTGGCTAGGGAATACATTTGGTTTCTCAAGTCTAACTGAGACACAAAAAAAAAACATAATGCAAACCAACAGCCAGTGTGGCCCTCCAGGAGTTTGAGACCCCTGTTCTAGGTTCTCGACTGGGGTAAGGGCGACTGGATTTAGGGGTTCTAGACTCACATTTCTAAGCTCTTAAGCCCCTGAGTTTGATGTTCCTGATCCTACATTTTAAGTGGGTTCTGTGGTTCTGTGAAGAACAGTATGAATGTGCGTGTGTACATTTGTGTGACTGTGTGTATGCGGTGTGTGTGAGGCTTTGAGCTGGACGTTTTTACTCTCTGTTTCCCCGTTCTCTCTCTCCCCATCACGTCATTGTGTTCTGCATCAACCCCCTTACATCCCCCAGAGCAACGAGAAGGTTGGTGTGTTCTTTATTTTCTTTCGGTACTCCTTCCTTTTTATAACACATTTACTCCTAAAGTGAGGAGAGATACATCAGTCTTAAACAGTCTAGAAAAGACGTATGAATAACCCTCATGTCAAATTGGTTTTAATTTGATAAACACACTTCTTTGAAGGCGTTTCACTAAGCTGTAATGAGGCTAGCTGCCTACGCAGTCATTTGCATTGATTGCATTGTGAGGCCTTGTTTGTAGACCTTTGATATTGCTTTCATCCGAGCGCGAAGTTCTCTGCATGGAACATTCTTGTTGTCATGGAGACCCAGGAATTGGAAATGAAAAGAAGGCTATCTATGCATGGACGGAGAGCGGAGGCGGCGCTTGCATGCCTGTACCCAGACTAACTGTGCATGGCACGGCTCCAAGTGTGTGTGTGTGTGTGTGTGTGTGTGCATGTGCATGTGCTCTGTGTGTGTCCATTTTTTATTGATTTCTGTTGTCTTGTCACATGTCTTGTATTTATTGTTCTGTCTGTGTGGGTTTGTGTTATGTAACTGTCATTCTTCTGCACTTGTCGCATGTTGTGTGTCGCGTTGCCAATGTATTTTGGTATTGTGTGTGGTCTCTGTGTGTTGTATTGGTCTGCTGCTGTTTGTTTGCGTACATACTCTGTGTAGCCAGCTTGGTGCTTGTATGCTGATTGGTTGAGTGGTCCTCATATCCCCTCAGGGAAAATAAAGCATTCAAATAAGGCTTTATTCAAGTGGCATTTAAAAGTAGCTTATAATTATTTACATGCTTGTTTGGTCAGCAAATACTAAGTTAGTTCTGCTGGCTCAACATACACTTACACTCAGAGGCAAAAAACACACACAGTATTGTTCTGCTTTCTTTCTTTATGTACATTATCTGTATTTATATTCAGGTAAACAAAATGTACAATAATAACAAGAAAGTTATTTCAGTGGATTGTGTCCGTGCACAGTATACTGTTATTCACACAGAGATCCTATGTAATTCTATGGTTATACTACATTATATTAGTATGTTATTGTTTACACAGAGATCCTATGGAATTGGTTATTCAGCTGCTAAGTAGCGGTTGCTGTGGTTATGAACTATATAACGTCCTCCATTGATTGGCAGTTGAAAAGAACAATGTATCCTCCTCGATATTGATGTATATTTATAGAACACACATATTAATTAAACATCTCTCCACTTCTTTATTAGATCAGGCAGGATTAACCTGTGTAAATGCCAACAGGGCTTTAGTGTGCTGTTGCTGTGCTCTATAATGAAATGCAACGGTATCCCAGGCAGCTCTCAATCCCAATCTACTATGATCTAGCATCCTCATCAACTCTACCCTGTAGACAATCCTGTTATTGATACTGGAGCAGAATAAATCATGGCATTACAATTGTACCCCTTGGCCTATACAGTCTATAGTAGGCTACTTAATTAACAAGCAAAACCAGTGGACTATAAGAGATGCTATTCTAACAACATTCTGGCCAGAGATTTTTCTTGAAGGGCCCTAGAAATATCCTTTATATGTTCCATGATATTAATACTACCTTGTTTTATTGATATTGAACTCACATAAACTCAGCAAAAAAAGAAACGTCTCTTTTTCAGCACCCTGTCTTTCAAAGATGATTTGTAAAAATCCAAATAACTTCACAGATCTTCATTGTAAAGGGTTTAAACACTGTTTCCCATGCTTGTTCAATGAACCATAAACAATTAATGAACATGCACCTGTGGAACGGTCGTAAAGACACTAACAGCTTACAGACGGTAGGCAATTAAGGTCACAGTTATTAAAACTTAGGACACTAAAGAGGCCTTTCTACTGACTCTGAAAAACACCAAGAGAAAGATGCCCAGGGTCCCTGCTCATCTGCGTGAACGTGCCTTAGGCATGCTGCAATGAGGCATGAGGACTGCAGATGTGGCCAGGGCAATAAATTGCAATGTCCGTACTGTGAGACGCCTAAGACAGTGCTACAGGGAGACAGGATCGATTCTGATTGTCCTCGCAGTGGCAGGCCACGTGTAACAACACCTGCACAGGATCGGTACATCCTAACATCACACCTGCGGGACAGGTACAGGATGGCAACAACAACTGCCCGAGTTACACCAGGAATGCCCAATCCCTCCATCAGTGCTCAGACTGTCCGCAATAGGCTGAGAGAGGCTGGACTGAGGGCTTGTAGGCCTGTTGTAAGGCAGGGCCTCACCAGACATCACCGGCAACAACATCGCCTATGGACACAAACCCACCGTCGCTTGACCAGACAGGACTGGCAAAAAGTGCTCTCCACTGACGAGTCACGGTTTTGTCTCACCAGGAGTGATGGTCGGATTCACTTTTATTGTCGAAGGAATGAGCGTTACACCGAGGCCTGTACTCTGGAGCGGGATCGATTTGGAGGTGGAGGGTCCATCATGGTCTGGGGAGGTGTGTCACAGCATCATCGGACTGAGCTTGTTGTCATTGCAGGCCATCTCAATGCTGTGCGTTACAGGGAAGACGTCCTCCTCCCTCATGTGTTACCCTTCCTGCAGGCTCATCCTGACATGACCCTCCAGCATGACAATGCCACCAGCCATACAGCTCGTTCTGTGCGTGATTTCCTGCAAGACAGGAATGTCAGTGTTCTGCCATGGCCAGCGAAGAGCTCGGATCTCAATCCCATTGAGCACGTCTGGGACCTGTTAGATTGGAGGGTGAGGGCTAGGGCCATTCCTCCCAGAGATGTCCGGGAACTTGCAGGTGCCTTGGTGGAAGAGTGGGGTAACATCTCACAGCAAGAACTGGCAAATCTGGTGCAGTCCATGAGGAGGAGATGTACTGCAGTACTTAATGCAGCTGGTGGCCACACCAGATACTGACTGTTACTTTTGATTTTGACCCCCCCCCCCCTTTGTTCAGGGACACATTATTCAATTTATGTTAGTCACATGTCTGTGGAACTTGTTCAGTTTATGTCTCAGTTGTTGAATATTGTTATGTTCATACAAATATTTACACATGTTAAGTTTGCTGAAATTAAACGCAGTTGACAGTGAGAGGACGTTTCTTTTTTTGCTGAGTTTATATGTCTGATAGTAAATAGGTTGTCACTGCCTGACTGTTCATTCTCGGCATTATCTTTGTTCAGCATGCACTTGAATATTGTGCTGTCCTGCTGCAGAGCTGGATGTACCCTACTTTCCTACTTGACAGAAATGTCCACATTCTCTTCTTCAGCTTAATCAAGTCTCCAAACCTTGAGGGAACTTCCAGTAGTTAGATATGTATACCACACGTTACGCACACACTTTAAGAGTTGAGTATTTTCTTAAATAAAAAATGAAGCTGAATTGTATGGTACTGCATACAGTAGGTGCTCTTGTCTGCTGCATGGTTTTAACCTGGTCACTCTGTCTCTGTCTGTCTCTGTCTGGCTCTCGCATGCTTTGGAGAGAATCTGCCTGCCTGCCTTTTGATTTGATGTCTCTTATAACAGTTACATTTCATTTTGTCTGTTAATTAAATGTCTATTTTTTTGTCTTGAACTTTAGTGTCCAATTCTGGGGATCTATTGGCATTCTAGGGTCACTCCAAATGTATGGCACTGTTATGTTGAATGGGATCATGTCCACCGAGTTATTGAATCACTTGAAGATGGCAAATTGTTCATTACTATTTGGTTTTGGTGAATAGTTTGTTTGCGTGCTGTCTGAGGAACACAGTGAAATCCATTGAACCTATTCAACGCTAGGTGTAGTTTATTAATGAATCTGAGCATGGTTCTTTTAAATTAAATGCATCAGCTGAGAATCATTTGGGGGAAGACTGAGGCCAGTGATTCTATGAAGACTCTTTCCCCCTGATTTACTCCCACTGACTGAGTGGAGATTCCTGTATCGTGACTCAAAACATGATTCAAACCCCTGATTCAGATACTGTTTCGAATCTTGAAATTAGCCAATATTTCTACTGACTGTGTCTGTCTGTCTGTCTGCCCTTCCTCCCCTTGCATTCACTCCTGTCCATCTATAGTCGTTGGTCTGTCTGTCTGTCCGTCTGTCCGTCCGT
Source organism: Salvelinus alpinus (assembly GCF_045679555.1). NCBI lineage: Eukaryota > Metazoa > Chordata > Actinopteri > Salmoniformes > Salmonidae > Salvelinus > Salvelinus alpinus. Next base: position 15,951,131 of record NC_092108.1, on the reverse strand, counting down.
CCGTCTGTCCGTCCGTCTGACTGTTACTTCAGTCCTCTGTTTTGCAGCCTTGGGGTACCAACTTTTCAGTTCCTACGACATCCACCAATCAAAGCCTGATTTTGGAGAACCTAACAGCAGTTTCAAGAGCGCCATGTGTTTTCTCTTTCCCATCCCTCCTTTCTTTCCCCTTCTGCCCTTTCCCCCTTTCTTCTTATCTCCCTTACCTCTTATCCTCTGTCCCCATCCCTCTCTTCTAATATCCCTTCCTTCTTTCTCTCTCTTCTGCATTCTGCACTCCATCTGTACCCTGGTGTGTAGGATCAACAGACAAATGTGCATAATTTTAAATTACTAAAAACATGTGCATACTACCCCTTTCTCTCTCTTTGGATTATCTCTCTCTGTCATGATTATCTCTCTCTGTCATGATTATCTCTTTCTGTCATGACTCATGATGTATGTCTTGATGTTTCCTTATTTCAAGTGTTCAATGCGAACATTGTAATTGCAACGACACATATTTATATCACCCATAACCTTATTTACATCGCTTTTATTTATTTTCAACATTGCTGTGTTCATCTGGTATTCTGGTTGTACAATGAGGCCGTGATTTGCCACATTGACTGGGAGAGGAACCAGACAATACTCTCTTTCTCTCTCTCTATCTCTCTTCTCCCTCTGTCTCTTCATGATTATAGTTTCTTCTACAAGTCTTCTAGGCATGCAAGTGACCCGTGAGCTCTGTCTCTCTATGCATCCATGCATCTTTCCCACTACGTGCCATTATATCAGATAGATCTGACAGCTAGCTAGTAGATTCAGCACAGGTACAGTTAACAGAAGCACTCTGTGCAAGTTGTCTGACTAATAGCTGGTTCTATCAATTGGCTCTGCCAGCGCCACGTATCTAAAAGGCCCTCATCTGCAGTGGAGAACTCACCCCAGAGGCACAGAAATCTCATTGAAGTTTCTCATTAAAGTTTCTCACTCAAGTTTCTGGTAAAGTTTCTCGTTTTCAAGTCAGTAGCCTTGAGCTTCGCTGCAAGGGTAGTTCAGCTGTAATTTAGATCTTCACATTGGTTTTATTTAAGCTCATTTTAGTTCCTCAGAAAAAAATCCTATGGTATTTTGTGCAGCCCAGAGCGCCAGTATTTGTATTGTAGATCTTGTTTTAAATAGGGAAGAGGAAACTTTATAGTCTGGGCATCTACAGTGATGATTCTACAATACCAAATGATGTCCTTGTAAAATATGCAATGGATTGTTGCACACTGGCTAAAACATGAGAAACTTACAATAGGTTTCATGTGCAGGGTGAAATGTAGCTTGAGAAAGCAGTCTCTCAACATGGGATCTGTGTATTTCAACTTCTATCATTAGCTAGTATTTTCAAAACTACCAATGTAGTTTCGACTAAACGTGAAATATCCCTTTGTAAAACCTCTGTAAAAGCAGTGAAGTTCATTCTACCCTTTCTGTTACCCCACTTTCTCTCTATCTCTCTCTTTCGCTCTCTCTCGTTCTCTCTCTTTCTGTATCTTTCTTTCCCCCCCTCTGTCGCCCCCTTTTCTGTCCCTCCCGCTCCGACTCCCCCTCCTCATCCCCCTCTCCACAATCCTCCCCCCGTCTTCCCCCTCTCCTCCTCTCCCAGTGCGTCGTGTGCCCCCTCGTTTCTCCATCCTGCCCTCCAACCATGAGATCATGCCCGGCGGCAGCATCAACATCACCTGCGTGGCGGTGGGTTCACCCATGCCCTACGTCAAATGGATGCTGGGTAGTGAGGACCTGACACCTGAGGACGAGATGCCAGTGGGGCGGAACGTTCTGGAGCTCAACGGAATCAGGGAGTCGGCCAACTACACCTGTGTGGCCATGAGCAGTCTGGGGATTATCGAGGCCACTGCACAGGTGTCAGTTAAGAGTAAGGGACAACCTTTCTCTTTCTAATTGTGCTCTCTATGTCTCTCCCTCTCCCCGACTTTGAATACCACCGTATTAGAGAGTAAGGGCCATCTATGATCTCGCAGGTGTCCGTCAAGAGTAAGGGCCACTTTTCTCCCCCTGTCTGCCTTAAGACATTAAGGACAGTTAAACCAATATCTCCTTCTCCCTTCATAGCTCTTCCCAAGCCTCCCGGTACCCCCATCGTCACAGAGACGACTGCCACCAGCATCACCATCACCTGGGACTCCGGTAATCCCGACCCGGTGTCCTATTACATCATCCAGTACCGGGCCAAGGCACCAGACAGCAAGTACGAGACGGTGGACAGTATCACCACCACTAGGTACAGCATTGGAGGGCTCTACCCAAACACAGAGTATGAGATCAGGGTGTCAGCCTTCAACAGCATCGGCCAGGGACCCTCGTCCACCCGGGTGGAGGCCAGGACAGGGGAGCAGGCCCCGGCTAGCCCACCCAGGAACGTCCAGGCCAGGATCATCTCCAAGAACACTGTCATGGTCCGCTGGGAGGAACCAGAGGAGCCCAACGGACAGGTCAGTGTTGATTTTTTTTGTCCGTTGTTTTGTTAAAGGTACAATGACATTTTTATCTCAATATTAAACCATTTCTGGGTAACAAGTAAGTACCTTACTGTGATTGTTTTCAATTAAAATGGTCAAAAAGAAACAAAAATAGCTTCTTAACAAAGCAATTTTTCAAGCAAGATTTTTGTCTGTCTCGGTGTGGGGAGGATAAAACTTAAAACTAGCTGTTATTGGCAGAAAGGTTTGGAACTCTCTTTCTTATTGGTCTATAAACGAATTTAACGCCTGGTTATTTCACCAGGCAGGCCAAAACATCACAATATTATTCCAACCTCATAGTGTGGAAATATATATAAAACACAGGAAAGTACGTTTTTTGACTGCACTGGTTCTTTAATAATTTTTTTATAATAATTTACTAATGTACTACTTTATTTATTTATAATGTATTATGTTATTAATCTGTAAATGTATGAATGTATTAATTAGAATGTTATCAGAAGAGAATAAATGGCCAAGACAGGGATAATAAACAGTGATCAACATCTCTGACAGAGACAACACTGAGGCGCAATAGTAACTGAGTTAGCTAGATAAACATAGAATGTTCCTCTGTTGTCCCTGGGCAGTCTAAACATAATAAGCTGCATAATGGTTGCCTGGCGACTCACCCTGAATGTAAATCCGCTGCTCTATCGATCATCGTAGAGAAGAAACGTCAGTTTGGCCGGAGCAATGTGGATGGGTAGCCAGGCAGTCATAATGGAGTCATCATAAACAACAGTAATCACAACAAGGCGTGGAGGTGGGGCAGTGCATCATAAAAACAGTTTTAATCATAGACTATAGTGATTAGGCTTTAGGTAAAGAAAGGGTCATTATAAAGGTAATTCAGTTATTTAATGATAACGGTAATGATATTTCAACCTCGAAGCGAATGCAATTTTTATCTAGCTCAACGACATATAGGTCCGGTCCAGTATAATTTGTTCTGGGCATTGACGTCACAATGTATAATAGCTTCCAAGCTCAAACAAGTCTATGGGACCAGACAATGAAAGGCTAATTATAGAAAACAGCAGAAAGAAGTTTCTCTCCATCGTCTAACTGTCTCTCTCTCTCTGTGGCTCCCCCCTGCCTCTGTTCCTCCGTCCCTCCAGGTGAAAGGTTACCGGGTGTACTACACCATGGACCCATCTCAGCCCATGAGTCTGTGGCAGATCCATAATGTTCAGGACAGCACCATCACCTCCATCCAGAGCCTGGTACCCTCTGAAACATACACTGTCAGAGTCCTGGCCTTCACCTCTGTGGGAGACGGACCCTTCTCTGACCCTGTCCATGTCAAAGTGCTGCCCGGAGGTCAGTGTGTGTCTGTGTCTGCGTCTGTTTGTGTCTGTGAGTTTGTGTGTGTGTGTGTGTGTGTGTGTGTCTGAGGGTTTGTTCCCTTTTCTGATCCGGTTCATGTCAAAGTGCTTCAGTACTGTTTACACACATCTTTTGTAGAACTACAGGGCTGGGATGGGATTTGTCTGTTTAAATAAAGGATGAATAGAACAGTCTAGAAGCTACTAACTGACTGGATGCTGGAGAGGTGAGTTCTAACTCTTGTCCTGTCTCCTCTTCTATCCCCTGTAGTTCCAGGGCAGCCAGGAAAGTTCAAAGTGGGCAAGGTGACGGAGACCAGTATAGAGCTGACCTGGGAACCGTCCTATATCAAGGAGGGCATCGTCAACTACGAACTGCTCTACAAACCTGTCAAGTTCGGCAGCCTGGTCAGACTTTTTCTTCCATACTAAGTAGATTTCATTAAGATGATAAAGTCCATTTATCAGATAATCCAGTTCTCTTTCTTTTTATCTTTCTTTCTTTCTCTTTGTCTCTACTGCGTCTCTTTCTTTTATTCATGTTCTCTCTCCCCCCTTCTCCGTCTCTAACAGGAGAAGTTGACGTTTGGGCCCAGGGCGTCGTACACAGTGGAGGGTCTGAGGGCTAACACGGAGTACTCCTTCTCCCTGGCTGCCATTTCTAACAAAGGCATTGGAGCCTTTACCAACGAGCTGGTCCAGAGGACAGCACAAGCCAGTATGTTTCTCTCTGTCACACCTGCAAACACACACTGTGTAACGTTACAGTGTGATGTACTTGTATCCCTCACAGCTCACTGATCCCCGGGAGTCGTCTACACACTCATCCATCTTGTCCACTCCTCTATTCATTTATCTTGTTCGCTCATCCATCCATCCCTGCATCCATCTTCTATGTATTTAGCGTGTACCTGATGTTTAGCACACCAACAGTTTATTTTAACTTTCACAATTTTCTCACACAGTGAAAAGTCCCGGATATACAGATCGGATAAGGCCGATGTTTTCAGTTTTTCCATCTTGTTTCATTTTCTCCAGTCCTTCACAGTTTCCTTTACTTCAAGGTGGGTCAAAGTGCCCTTTTTCTCCAGTTCAAGAAGCTCACTGTCACAGGTCAAATGTCAACGGTCATCAGGATTAAATTATTTTCGAGGCTTTATTGGAGGTATGTGCTGGTCAGTCGGAGTCTAAGACCAAATCAAACTAATAGGCCTGTATCCAGCGGGGACTGGTGTAAAGGTACAGTATTACTTTTTAATATTTGTTACCTGGAAAAAATGGACACCATATAATGTACATAGGACGTACAGCTGACTGCCAAAATAAAGGAAACACTTGAGTAAATGAGGGATACAAATTATATTGAAAGCAGGTGCTTCCACACAGGTGTGGTTCCTGAGTTAATTAAGCAATTAACATCCCATCATGTTTAGGCTCATGTATAAATGCTGGGTAAGCCATTATTATGGACATTATTTTGGCTACCATAGCTATGCCCCCATAGGCTGACAACGCCCCCATCCACAGGGCACAAGTGGTCACTGAATAGTTTGATGAGCATGAAAACAATGTAAACCATATGCCATGGCCGTCTTAGTCACCAGATATCAACCCAACTGAACACTTATGGGAGACTCTGGAACGGCGCTTGAGACAGCATTTTCCACCACCATCAACAAAACACAAAATTATAGAATTTCTCGTGGAATAATGGCGTCACATCCCTCCAATAGAGTTCCAGACACTTGTATAATCTATGCCATGGTGCAGTGAAGCTGTTCTGGATCGTGGTGGCCCAACGCCCTTTTGAGATGCTTTAGGCTGGTGTTTCCTTTATTTTGGCAGTTACCTGTATATTCACCAACAGAAACTTTCTGCAACTTTTAACATGTTATTTGGCTAGCTGGATGCCCCGTGTTATGCTTGACCTACACATGGAGGTTAGACACCTGGGTGGCAGGCTAGGGAGTGACTGAATGTGGCAGATAAGAATTTCATTTCATGGAGCAGAATGCATTTCACAGTTAGCTTAGCACGGTTTGCGTGCTATCACTAGGCTTGGGTGCACATCGTGATTGTTCCCCCAGGCCACTGGTACTGGGACTGTGCAGTTGAAGTGTCAGACTGTCAGATTCACAAATCCATGAATGATGAACATATTCATGCACATATCTTTTCCTCTGAACCTTTGTTTGGTTGACATTTTGTTTGAATGGTGGTTGTTGCATGGTAAGAAGGTCTTATGTGATGGCTACGGGTGGGAAGGACAGGTACGCATCTCAGACAGTGCCTGGTTGTGTCTCTTATCCTTGCTGTTCTTCTGTCCCTCCGTCCAGTGCCTTGTCTCTCATTCTATCTCATAGTTCCTCTCTGAATTTGCATGAGATCAACGTTAATGAAAGTATTTGGTTTTGGTTTTAGTTTCAGCTTCCTCAAATCCTGCTCTCCACCTTTTTATATGACTTTTGAAATATCCAATCCACAAAGCCAATTTTAAGAAATTCGATTGGGCAGTTTAAACTTTTACTGCAGCGGGCTCAATCAGGGTGTGATTCTTGGTAGTCTTAAACAAATCTAAATTGAAACAACAGTATACACCTCACACACATGGTTATGGGTTTAAACAAAAGACACCTGTACCATGTCAGATATAGAGTTGTAATGTATTATATTTTGAGTTTGCGTCCCAATATTACACTTTATATACATCACAGAAGACTGAAATATAACAAAACTGTTTGACATAGTAACACCGGATGTTCATATTTAAAAAACAAATTATCTTTATTAATTATGAAAACATGAATAACATTCGCTTTTGGTCATTGACTGCAGGAAAGGGCTACGAAGCATTACTAAAATATATAAAGAGTTTGGCAAAGTTCCAACACAATTATTACATTCCACTGAGAATGTCAAGGAAGGAAACCTTGGTAGCAAGATAGAGTATAGACTGCAAAACGCTACATAGTATCTACAGCAGGGATGGGCAACTTTGATGGGGGTGAGGGCCACAGAAAATCTCAACTCATCATAGGGGGCTGCAGTAGTTTGCGGGTCTGCATACGCACTTCCATACCCACACACATGTTGTCAGAGCTGGCCCTGCCCTTTTGGGGGCCCTTAGCAAAATACTGTTTTAGCGGCCCCCTCTTGACAGTGGAGAGAGAAATATAATTTTTTAGAGTACATTTCCTGCAATAGGGTAGAGAGGAAAGTTTGCAGTTTTCAATATGATATCTGAGTGAGAGTGACTAACAAAATCAATGGGGGCCCCCTGGTCGGTAATTCACCATGAATACTACAAGTTTACTGGCTGTTAGACTAACTTACTCGTCTAAAAAATGTTTTCTGACATGGGCCAATTGAGTGACTGTCAGTGACTGACATAACAAGAAGAAAACTGCTGATGCACTACCACATTTCACCTGGTGTATTCTACTATTCTAACTCTCAACAGCAAGTTGAGACCGTGTCGTCGCCCCCCCAATGTTTCTAACGTTTTTTATGTCTTTGGAAATGTATCCGCGGGCAGTTGCCCATCCCTGATCTACAGTATAGTGGCAGTTACCCATCCCTGATCTACAGTATAGTGGCAGTTACCCATCCCTGATCTACAATATAGTGATAGTTGCCCATCCCTGATCTACAGTATAGTGGCAGTTACCCATCCCTGATCTACAATATAGTGGCAGTTGCCCATCCCTGATCTACAGTATAGTGGCAGTTACCCATCCCTGATCTACAGTATAGTGGCAGTTACCCATCCCTGATCTACAATATAGTGATAGTTGCCCATCCCTGATCTACAATATAGTGGCAGTTACCCATCCCTGATCTACAATATAGTGGCAGTTACCCATCCCTGATCTACAATATAGTGACAGTTACCCATCCCTGATCTACAATATAGTGGCAGTTGCCCATCCCTGATCTACAATATAGTGACAGTTGCCCATCCCTGATCTACAATATAGTGACAGTTGCCCATCCCTGATCTACAATATAGTGACAGTTGCCCATCCCTGATCTACAGTTTAGTGACAGTTACCCATCCCTGATCTACAATATAGTGGCAGTTGCCCATCCCTGATCTACAATATAGTGACAGTTACCCATCCCTGATCTACAATATAGTGATAGTTGCCCATCCCTGATCTACAGTATAGTGGCAGTTGCCCATCCCTGATCTACAATATAGTGACAGTTACCCATCCCTGATCTACAATATAGTGGCAGTTGCCCATCCCTGATCTACAATATAGTGATAGTTGCCCATCCCTGATCTACAGTATAGTGACAGTTACCCATCCCTGATCTACAATATAGTGGCAGTTACCCATCCCTGATCTACAGTATAGTGACAGTTACCCATCCCTGATCTACAATATAGTGACAGTTACCCATCCCTGATCTACAATATAGTGACAGTTACCCATCCCTGATCTACAATATAGTGACAGTTACCCATCCCTGATCTACAATATAGTGGCAGTTGCCCATCCCTGATCTACAATATAGTGACAGTTACCCATCCCTGATCTACAATATAGTGGCAGTTGCCCATCCCTGATCTACAATATAGTGACAGTTACCCATCCCTGATCTACAATATAGTGGCAGTTGCCCATCCCTGATCTACAATATAGTGATAGTTGCCCATCCCTGATCTACAGTTTAGTGACAGTTACCCATCCCTGATCTACAATATAGTGGCAGTTGCCCATCCCTGATCTACAATATAGTGACAGTTACCCATCCCTGATCTACAATATAGTGATAGTTGCCCATCCCTGATCTACAGTATAGTGGCAGTTGCCCATCCCTGATCTACAATATAGTGACAGTTACCCATCCCTGATCTACAATATAGTGGCAGTTGCCCATCCCTGATCTACAATATAGTGATAGTTGCCCATCCCTGATCTACAGTATAGTGACAGTTACCCATCCCTGATCTACAATATAGTGGCAGTTACCCATCCCTGATCTACAGTATAGTGACAGTTACCCATCCCTGATCTACAATATAGTGACAGTTACCCATCCCTGATCTACAATATAGTGACAGTTACCCATCCCTGATCTACAGTATAGTGACAGTTACCCATCCCTGATCTACAATATAGTGGCAGTTGCCCATCCCTGATCTACAATATAGTGACAGTTACCCATCCCTGATCTACAATATAGTGGCAGTTGCCCATCCCTGATCTACAATATAGTGATAGTTGCCCATCCCTGATCTACAGTTTAGTGACAGTTACCCATCCCTGATCTACAATATAGTGGCAGTTGCCCATCCCTGATCTACAATATAGTGGCAGTTGCCCATCCCTGATCTACAATATAGTGATAGTTGCCCATCCCTGATCTACAGTATAGTGACAGTTACCCATCCCTGATCTACAATATAGTGGCAGTTACCCATCCCTGATCTACAATATAGTGACAGTTACCCATCCCTGATCTACAATATAGTGACAGTTACCCATCCCTGATCTACAATATAGTGACAGTTACCCATCCCTGATCTACAATATAGTGACAGTTGCCCATCCCTGATCTACAGTATAGTGGCAGTTGCCCATCCCTGATCTACAGTATAGTGACAGTTACCCATCCCTGATCTACAATATAGTGGCAGTTACCCATCCCTGATCTACAGTATAGTGACAGTTACCCATCCCTGATCTACAATATAGTGACAGTTACCCATCCCTGATCTACAATATAGTGACAGTTACCCATCCCTGATCTACAATATAGTGACAGTTACCCATCCCTGATCTACAATATAGTGACAGTTGCCCATCCCTGATCTACAGTATAGTGACAGTTACCCATCCCTGATCTACAGTATAGTGGCAGTTGCCCATCCCTGATCTACAGTATAGTGACAGTTACCCATCCCTGATCTACAGTATAGTGACAGTTGCCCATCCCTGATCTACAGTATAGTGGCAGTTGCCCATCCCTGATCTACAGTATAGTGACAGTTACCCATCCCTGATCTACAGTATAGTGACAGTTACCCATCCCTGATCTACAGTATAGTGACAGTTGCCCATCCCTGATCTACAGTATAGTGACAGTTGCCCATCCCTGATCTACAGTATAGTGACAGTTACCCATCCCTGATCTACAGTATAGTGACAGTTACCCATCCCTGATCTACAATATAGTGACAGTTGCCCATCCCTGATCTACAGTATAGTGACAGTTACCCATCACTGATCTACAGTATAGTGGCAGTTGCCCATCCCTGATCTACAGTATAGTGACAGTTACCCATCCCTGATCTACAGTATAGTGACAGTTGCCCATCCCTGATCTACAATATAGTGACAGTTACCCATCCCTGATCTACAATATAGTGACAGTTGCCCATCCCTGATCTACAATATAGTGACAGTTACCCATCCCTGATCTACAATATAGTGACAGTTGCCCATCCCTGATCTACAATATAGTGACAGTTACCCATCCCTGATCTACAATATAGTGGCAGTTGCCCATCCCTGATCTACAATATAGTGACAGTTGCCCATCCCTGATCTACAATATAGTGGCAGTTGCCCATCCCTGATCTAGAATATAGTGACAGTTGCCCATCCCTGATCTACAATATAGTGACAGTTACCCATCCCTGATCTACAATATAGTGATAGTTGCCCATCCCTGATCTACAATATAGTGGCAGTTGCCCATCCCTGATCTACAATATAGTGACAGTTGCCCATCCCTGATCTACAATATAGTGACAGTTACCCATCCCTGATCTACAATATAGTGATAGTTGCCCATCCCTGATCTACAATATAGTGGCAGTTGCCCATCCCTGATCTACAATATAGTGATAGTTGCCCATCCCTGATCTACAATATAGTGACAGTTGCCCATCCCTGATCTACAATATAGTGACAGTTACCCATCCCTGATCTACAATATAGTGACAGTTGCCCATCCCTGATCTACAATATAGTGACAGTTACCCATCCCTGATCTACAATATAGTGATAGTTGCCCATCCCTGATCTACAATATAGTGGCAGTTGCCCATCCCTGATCTACAATATAGTGACAGTTGCCCATCCCTGATCTACAATATAGTGATAGTTGCCCATCCCTGATCTACAATATAGTGATAGTTGCCCATCCCTGATCTACAATATAGTGGCAGTTGCCCATCCCTGATCTACAATATAGTGGCAGTTGCCCATCCCTGATCTACAATATAGTGATAGTTGCCCATCCCTGATCTACAATATAGTGGCAGTTGCCCATCCCTGATCTACAATATAGTGACAGTTGCCCATCCCTGATCTACAATATAGTGACAGTTACCCATCCCTGATCTACAATATAGTGATAGTTGCCCATCCCTGATCTACAATATAGTGGCAGTTGCCCATCCCTGATCTACAATATAGTGATAGTTGCCCATCCCTGATCTACAATATAGTGATAGTTGCCCATCCCTGATCTACAATATAGTGACAGTTGCCCATCCCTGATCTACAATATAGTGATAGTTGCCCATCCCTGATCTACAATATAGTGATAGTTGCCCATCCCTGATCTACAATATAGTGACAGTTGCCCATCCCTGATCTACAATATAGTGACAGTTGCCCATCCCTGATCTACAATATAGTGGCAGTTGCCCATCCCTGATCTACAATATAGTGACAGTTACCCATCCCTGATCTACAATATAGTGACAGTTACCCATCCCTGATCTACAATATAGTGGCAGTTACCCATCCCTGATCTACAATATAGTGACAGTTACCCATCCCTGATCTACAATATAGTGATAGTTGCCCATCCCTGATCTACAATATAGTGACAGTTGCCCATCCCTGATCTACAATATAGTGATAGTTGCCCATCCCTGATCTACAATATAGTGATAGTTACCCATCCCTGATCTACAATATAGTGGCAGTTGCCCATCCCTGATCTACAATATAGTGATAGTTGCCCATCCCTGATCTACAATATAGTGACAGTTGCCCATCCCTGATCTACAATATAGTGGCAGTTGCCCATCCCTGATCTACAATATAGTGACAGTTGCCCATCCCTGATCTACAATATAGTGGCAGTTGCCCATCCCCGATCTACAATATAGTGATAGTTGCCCATCCCTGATCTACAATATAGTGACAGTTGCCCATCCCTGATCTACAATATAGTGGCAGTTGCCCATCCCTGATCTACAATATAGTGACAGTTGCCCATCCCTGATCTACAGTATAGTGACAGTTACCCATCCCTGATCTACAATATAGTGGCAGTTACCCATCCCTGATCTACAATATAGTGGCAGTTGCCCATCCCTGATCTACAATATAGTGATAGTTGCCCATCCCTGATCTACAATATAGTGATAGTTGCCCATCCCTGATCTACAATATAGTGACAGTTGCCCATCCCTGATCTACAATATAGTGATAGTTGCCCATCCCTGATCTACAATATAGTGACAGTTGCCCATCCCTGATCTACAATATAGTGACAGTTACCCATCCCTGATCTACAATATAGTGACAGTTGCCCATCCCTGATCTACAATATAGTGGCAGTTGCCCATCCCTGATCTACAATATAGTGACAGTTGCCCATCCCTGATCTACAATATAGTGACAGTTACCCATCCCTGATCTACAATATAGTGATAGTTGCCCATCCCTGATCTACAATATAGTGGCAGTTGCCCATCCCTGATCTACAATATAGTGACAGTTGCCCATCCCTGATCTACAATATAGTGACAGTTACCCATCCCTGATCTACAATATAGTGATAGTTGCCCATCCCTGATCTACAATATAGTGGCAGTTGCCCATCCCTGATCTACAATATAGTGATAGTTGCCCATCCCTGATCTACAATATAGTGGCAGTTGCCCATCCCTGATCTACAATATAGTGATAGTTGCCCATCCCTGATCTACAATATAGTGGCAGTTGCCCATCCCTGATCTACAATATAGTGACAGTTGCCCATCCCTGATCTACAATATAGTGACAGTTACCCATCCCTGATCTACAATATAGTGACAGTTGCCCATCCCTGATCTACAATATAGTGACAGTTACCCATCCCTGATCTACAATATAGTGATAGTTGCCCATCCCTGATCTACAATATAGTGGCAGTTGCCCATCCCTGATCTACAATATAGTGACAGTTGCCCATCCCTGATCTACAATATAGTGATAGTTGCCCATCCCTGATCTACAATATAGTGATAGTTGCCCATCCCTGATCTACAATATAGTGGCAGTTGCCCATCCCTGATCTACAATATAGTGGCAGTTGCCCATCCCTGATCTACAATATAGTGATAGTTGCCCATCCCTGATCTACAATATAGTGGCAGTTGCCCATCCCTGATCTACAATATAGTGACAGTTGCCCATCCCTGATCTACAATATAGTGACAGTTACCCATCCCTGATCTACAATATAGTGATAGTTGCCCATCCCTGATCTACAATATAGTGGCAGTTGCCCATCCCTGATCTACAATATAGTGATAGTTGCCCATCCCTGATCTACAATATAGTGATAGTTGCCCATCCCTGATCTACAATATAGTGACAGTTGCCCATCCCTGATCTACAATATAGTGATAGTTGCCCATCCCTGATCTACAATATAGTGATAGTTGCCCATCCCTGATCTACAATATAGTGACAGTTGCCCATCCCTGATCTACAATATAGTGACAGTTGCCCATCCCTGATCTACAATATAGTGGCAGTTGCCCATCCCTGATCTACAATATAGTGACAGTTACCCATCCCTGATCTACAATATAGTGACAGTTACCCATCCCTGATCTACAATATAGTGGCAGTTACCCATCCCTGATCTACAATATAGTGACAGTTACCCATCCCTGATCTACAATATAGTGACAGTTGCCCATCCCTGATCTACAATATAGTGACAGTTGCCCATCCCTGATCTACAATATAGTGATAGTTGCCCATCCCTGATCTACAATATAGTGATAGTTACCCATCCCTGATCTACAATATAGTGGCAGTTGCCCATCCCTGATCTACAATATAGTGATAGTTGCCCATCCCTGATCTACAATATAGTGACAGTTGCCCATCCCTGATCTACAATATAGTGGCAGTTGCCCATCCCTGATCTACAATATAGTGACAGTTGCCCATCCCTGATCTACAATATAGTGGCAGTTGCCCATCCCCGATCTACAATATAGTGATAGTTGCCCATCCCTGATCTACAATATAGTGACAGTTGCCCATCCCTGATCTACAATATAGTGGCAGTTGCCCATCCCTGATCTACAATATAGTGACAGTTGCCCATCCCTGATCTACAGTATAGTGACAGTTACCCATCCCTGATCTACAATATAGTGGCAGTTACCCATCCCTGATCTACAATATAGTGGCAGTTGCCCATCCCTGATCTACAATATAGTGATAGTTGCCCATCCCTGATCTACAATATAGTGATAGTTGCCCATCCCTGATCTACAATATAGTGACAGTTGCCCATCCCTGATCTACAATATAGTGATAGTTGCCCATCCCTGATCTACAATATAGTGACAGTTGCCCATCCCTGATCTACAATATAGTGACAGTTGCCCATCCCTGATCTACAATATAGTGACAGTTACCCATCCCTGATCTACAATATAGTGATAGTTGCCCATCCCTGATCTACAATATAGTGACAGTTGCCCATCCCTGATCTACAGTATAGTGACAGTTACCCATCCCTGATCTACAATATAGTGACAGTTGCCCATCCCTGATCTACAATATAGTGACAGTTACCCATCCCTGATCTACAATATAGTGATAGTTGCCCATCCCTGATCTACAATATAGTGGCAGTTGCCCATCCCTGATCTACAATATAGTGACAGTTGCCCATCCCTGATCTACAATATAGTGGCAGTTACCCATCCCTGATCTACAATATAGTGGCAGTTACCCATCCCTGATCTACAATATAGTGACAGTTGCCCATCCCTGATCTACAATATAGTGACAGTTGCCCATCCCTGATCTACAATATAGTGGCAGTTACCCATCTCTGATCTACAATATAGTGGCAGTTACCCATCCCTGATCTACAGTATAGTGACAGTTACCCATCCCTGATCTACAGTATAGTGGCAGTTACCCATCCCTGATCTACAGTATAGTGGCAGTTGCCCATCACTGATCTACAGTATAGTGGCAGTTGCCCATCACTGATCTACAATATAGTGGCAGTTGCCCATCCCTGATCTACAGTATAGTGGCAGTTACCCATCCCTGATCTACAGTATAGTGACAGTTACCCATCCCTGATCTACAATATAGTGACAGTTACCCATCCCTGATCTACAATATAGTGTCAGTTACCCATCCCTGATCTACAGTATAGTGACAGTTACCCATCCCTGATCTACAGTATAGTGGCAGTTACCCATCCCTGATCTACAATATAGTGGCAGTTACCCATCCCTGATCTACAGTATAGTGGCAGTTACCCATCCCTGATCTACAATATAGTGACAGTTGCCCATCCCTGATCTACAGTATAGTGGCAGTTGCCCATCCCTGATCTACAATATAGTGACAGTTGCCCATCCCTGATCTACAGTATAGTGGCAGTTGCCCATTCCTGATCTACAGTATAGTGGCAGTTACCCATCCCTGATCTACAATATAGTGACAGTTGCCCATCCCTGATCTACAGTGAGGGAAAAAAGTATTTGATCCCCTGCTGATTTTGTACGTTTGCCCACTGACAAAGAAATGATCAGTCTATAATTTTAATGGTAGGTTTATTTGAACAGTGAGAGACAGAATAACAACAAAAATATCCAGAAAAACGCATGTCAAAAATTTTATAAATTGATTTGCATTTTAATGAGGGAAATAAGTATTTGACCCCCTCTCAATCAGAAAGATTTCTGGCTCCCAGGTGTCTTTCATACAGGTAACGAGCTGAGATTAGGAGCACACTCTTAAAGGGAGTGCTCCTAATCTCAGTTTCTTACCTGTATAAAAGACACCTGTCCACAGAAGCAATCAATCAATCAGATTCCAAACTCTCCACCATGGCCAAGACCAAAGAGCTCTCCAAGGATGTCAGGGACAAGATTGTAGATCTACACAAGGCTGGAATGGGCTACAAGACCATTGCCAAGCAGCTTGGTGAGAAGGTGACAACAGTTGGTGCGATTATTCGCAAATGGAAGAAACACAAAATAACTGTCAATCTCCCTTGGCCTAGGGCTCCATGCAAGATCTCACCTCGTGGAGTTGCAATGATCATGAGAATGGTGAGGAATCAGCCCAGAACTACACAGGAGGATCTTGTCAATGATATCAAGGCAGCTGGGACCATAGTCACCAAGAAAACAATTGGTAACACACTACGCCGTGAAGGACTGAAATCCTGCAGCGCCCGCAAGGTCCCCCTGCTCAAGAAAGCACATATACATGCCCGTCTGAAGTTTGCCAATGAACATCTGAATGATTCAGAGGACAACTGGGTGAACGTGTTGTGGTCAGACGAGACCAAAATGGAGTTCTTTGGCATCAACTCAACTTGTCGTGTTTGGAGGAGGAGGAATGCTGCCTATGACCCCAAGAAACCATCCCCACCGTCAAACATGGAGGTGGAAACATTATGCTTTGGGGGTGTTTTTCTGCTAAGGGGACAGGACAACTTCACCGCATCAAAGGGACGATGGACGGGGCCATGTACCGTCAAATCTTGGGTGAAAACCTCCTTCCCTCAGCCAGGGTATTGAAAATGGGTCGTGGATGGGTATTCCAGCATGACAATGACCCAAAACACACGGCCAAGGCAGCAAAGGAGTGGCTCAAGAAAAAGCACATTAAGGTCCTGGAGTGGCCTAGCCAGTCTCCAGACCTTAATCCCATAGAAAATCTGTGGAGGGAGCTGAAGGTTCGAGTTGCCAAACGTCAGCCTCGAAACCTTAATGACTTGAAGAAGATCTGCAAAGAGGAGTGGGACAAAATCCCTCCTGAGATGTGTGCAAACCTGGTGGCCCACTACAAGAAACATCTGACCTCTGTGATTGCCAACAAGGGTTTTGCCACCAAGTACTAAGTCATGTTTTGCAGAGGGGTCAAATACTTATTTCCCTCATTAAAATGCAAATCAATTTATAAAATTTTTGACATGCGTTTTTCTGGATTTTTTTGTTGATATTCTGTCTCTCACTGTTCAAATAAACCTACCATTAAAATTACAGACTGATCATTTCAATGTCAGTGGGCAAACGAACAAAATCAGCAGGGGATCAAATACTTTTTTCCCTCACTGTACAATATAGTGGCAGTTGCCCATCCCTGATCTACAATATAGTGACAGTTACCCATCCCTGATCTACAATATAGTGGCAGTTGCCCATCCCTGATCTACAATATAGTGACAGTTACCCATCCCTGATCTACAATATAGTGACAGTTGCCCATCCCTGATCTACAATATAGTGACAGTTGCCCATCCCTGATCTACAATATAGTGGCAGTTGCCCATCCCTGATCTACAATATAGTGACAGTTGCCCATCCCTGATCTACAATATAGTGACAGTTGCTCATCCCTGATCTACAATATAGTGGCAGTTACCCATCCCTGATCTACAATATAGTGGCAGTTGACCATCCCTGATCTACAGTATAGCTCTGTTCTTATCCAGCCAAGCAAAACTAAGCAGAGCTGTGTCTCTAGACAACATCTTAAAGGCCCTCTTCCCAGTTGTAAATCACTGTGCTGCCATTGGTCAGAGCAGAAAGGTGAAAGCCAATTATCTGGTATCAGTTACACATCCTCCAGGGCAGTAATTAAGTTGTCCTTTATCTCATTACCTAGCTAACATGATTAATTCCTTTCTTCCTCCATTAAGCTTTGTCTTCTGTGTTGAAGCCCTTGTCTTCTGTGTTGAAGCCCTTGTCTTCTGTGTCGAAGCCCTTGTCTTCTGTGTCGAAGCGCTTGTCTTCTGTGTCGAAGCCTTTGTCTTCTGTGTCGAAGCCTTTGTCTTCTGGGTCGAAGCCTTTGTCTTCTGGGTCGAAGCCTTTGTCTTCTGGGTCGAAGCCTTTGTCTTCTGGGTCGAAGCCTTTGTCTTCTGGGTCGAAGCCTTTGTCTTCTGTGCCGAAGCCTTTGTCTTCTGTGCCGAAGCCTTTGTCTTCTGTGCCGAAGCCATTGTCTTCTGTGCCGAAGCCCTTGTCTTCTGTGCCGAAGCCCTTGTCTTCTGTGTCGAAGCCCTTGTCTTCTGTGTCGAAGCCCTTGTCTTCTGTGTCGAAGCCTTTGTCTTCTGTGTCGAAGCCTTTGTCTTCTGTGTCGAAGCCTTTGTCTTCTGTGTCGAAGCCCTTGTCTTCTGTGTCGAAGCCCTTGTCTTCTGTGTCGAAGCCCTTGTCTTCTTTGTCGAATCCTTTGTCTTCTGTGTTCAGCTGAGTCATGTTTGTTTGTATTTAGAGGCCTTCTCTTTTAATTTAGTTTTCCTTTTTTCTATCCTTTTGTTTTGGCTTTGGTTTTTCACCCTCTTTCCGCCACTGTCTCTTTGCTCTCCCTTTCTATTTCTTCCTGCGTTCCATACGCCCCTGGCCTTGCCCACTTCCTTATCCTGACCCTCATCCAATCAGAGCCCTCGGCTGCTCCCCTGGGCGTGTCCTGTGACAGCTCCAGCTCCACCTCCCTGAGGGTAATTTGGACACCGCCGCCCACTGAGACCCAAAATGGCACACTGACTGCTTATGTGCTGCGCTACCAGCAAGTGGTATCTGGGACCGAGGTCAAAGGTCAGGGTCCAGAGGTGAAGGGGCCTCCCATCCCCCCAGAGCAGGGGCAGGCGGTGGTGGAGGGGCTGGAAAAGTGGACCTGGTACCGCGTTAGCCTGGCAGCCTTCACTACCGAGGGGTCCGGACCAGAGAGTCCAGCGCTGCTCTGCCGCACAGACCACGACGGTGAGCGGGTGTGTGTTTGTGTCAGAGAGATATCAAACGAGCTTGAGATGAGAATTTTTGAAGCAGGGTAGATGGAAGGCTGAAGTTCTAGATTAGCTGATCGATGCGTTGATTGAGAAATTAGACGTGTGTATGTGTGTGTTCCTTAGTCCCGGGTGCGGCCCCTCGGCAGGTGGAGGTCCGGCCCTTCAACTCCACTGCCCTTAGGGTCACCTGGCGATCTGTGTTGCCAAGGCAACGCCAAGGTCAGATCCGTGGTTACCAGGTGCACTATGCTCGTGTGGAGAGTGGCTCATCACGCAGCCTTCCCCGAATCAAAGACCTGCTATTGGACGACAGCCAGGTGAGGTCATCACCTTCTTATTTTTCTTATTTACATTTTCCGTAAAAATTATTTCATTTGAATATCTTCTCAACAGTCACGTACATATGTACTTTCAAAGATAACATATATATTTGCCAGCTATCACACCTCTGCAGGTCGTTGTTCAGTTAAAGTGAAGCAAATCATTTATCTCACTGAGTCTTTGCAGTACACATCACCTCCCACCAATGTTCCCTCTAAACTGCGCGCATGTGCAGCACGCAGCGCCCCGGGACTGCAGGAGCAGAAGAAATATCAGCACGTGCAGAGAAGCACGAGATTGAACTTCACTCAACTTTCTAGTGTTTTCCCCTTTAGTTAACACTAACAACGTTTCCCTTTACTGTGGGGATTGTGATCGAATCAATGCAATATTTGTCACTTTCAATGGAACATACCGAAACAAAACAAACTATGCAAGATTTAGTATGCAAAATTAACTATGCAAGAGATTTTATTGTAGGCAGAGCGCATCGGAGTAGGATTCTATTGCATTGACAGGTACGACTCAGGCCGGTGCACCATAACCAATCAGAGCTGCAGTAGGCCAATATGCAAATAGACCATTGCCATATATTGAATTGAACCATTACATTTGAACTGGACTGTTTTACAGCATGAGGGGTCGTGATTATTATGCGCTTGTTTTGAGATCAAAGTGAGAGCTACATGTAGCTATTTGTCCACATTTGTTCATATTATTTACTAGTTAGCGAGTTATTAGCCCAGTTATAGCTAATTCATAGTCAGAAATGTGGAAGGGATTGCTTCCTACAAGAGCACAAAACGTGAACATTTCTAGACATCTTTGAAAAGCGAGTCAGGTAAAAAGCTTTTTTCCTGTCTAGGGGCAGTATTGTATTTTGAGACAGGCTTGAATAAGCTAAGAAGCCAATACTGTAGGCAGAGGGTAGCACCATTTCATAGATTCTCTGTAATAATGGTATGGGGAATAATAATTCATTTTGTTTTGTAAAGTTGTTTCTTGGCCACTGTTAAAACAGTCAATAATAGCAGGTACAGCATCAGTGTTCACAGTAAACGCTCCTATGGAAGTTGCACAGAATCTTCACAACATTTGCGCTCAGCAGACCTGAAATTTGCCTCAGTGGCAAAAAAAATTGAGGGAGCATTGCCTCCCACTACGCTCCTATTTCCTCCTCCTTTATCTAATCTCTTCTCTGGACTCATTCACACTCCTCCCTCTCTCTCTCCCCTCCGGGTCCAACCGTGGGATCAGTTTGTGGAGGATGACTCTACTGAATATGTGAGTATGGATCATTCTGTCAATGTTAAACTGAACCTACAGTGGTACATTGCATAAGTAAGCTATGAACTCCTCATTAGGAGATGCCTTCTATCTGAGAGACAGTCAGTTTGTAACGTCACTATGTAAAGTAATAGGACAGAGTGAGTTAATACTATGTGATGTGTTAGTAGAGATAGGGGGAGAAATGGAGGGCTAGGGAGGAAGGGAGAGGGAAGAGGAGAGAGAGGTTTATAAGGCTTAGCTGAAAAAGTATCTTGTGTGTGTGACCCTGTAGGAGATGATGGTGGGGGGTCTGAAGCCTGAGATGTGGTACTCTGTGTCTGTGGCGGCTTACACCACTAAAGGGGATGGAACACACAGTAAAGCCAGGGTGGTGCAGACACCGGGGATTGGTAAGCATTGCACACATAAGATCACTAACTAATACACACACAATACACACACGATAGCATATTAGACATACAGTATATGAATGTTTCAAAGGCACAGTGCAGACTTGACATGTCTGTGCCTCTTCCTCCTCTTGTCTGCAGTGCCTGGTGCCCCCTCACTGTCGGTGCGCCCAGGGTCTGAACCCTCCATGGTGGTGAGATGGGGGCCCCCTACTGGGGGTTCAGACTCAGGTCCAGGGGCCAAAGGGTCTGAAGTTCAGATCCAGGGTTTCCGGCTACAATTTGGGCTGAAGAATGCAACCCTGGACACTACGGTGGAGTTTTCGGCCAGGGAGCGAACGTACACACTCATAGACGTAATTCCAGGGTTGACCTATGTCGTTACCCTTTCCGCCAAAAGCCGGTCAGGATACGGAGACGAGGCACGGGAGGAACTCGAGATGCCTGAGTACCCACCCAGGGGCTACCCTCAAATCTCAGAAAACATTAACGTCACCTGTTGTTCGCTCCAGTTCTCCTGGCTGCCCCCTGTGCCAAGCGAGCGAAACGGTGTGATCACCGAATACACAATAGCTTATCGGGAAGCAGGGGGTCTTAACCCTCTGGGCATTGACCCTCTGGTACCCCCTCGCCAGATCACGCTCCCGGCTATTGAGTCCAGCTACACCATTCTGGGCCTGAACCACAACACAGGGTACGAGGTGCAGATGTGTGCCCACACCAGCGTAGGTCCCGGCCCATTCAGTCCCCCGCTGCTGTATCGCACACTGGCCTTTGAGACAGGTAGGGCTGGCCTGGGGCCTGGGACTGGCACAGGGCTCCAGAGAAACCCCCCTATTCACTCTAAATACTGGTCTAGAGTCAGATTTTTAAAATTTTAATCTGAACCTTGAATATCATAGTCCAAAATGCAACACTGACTCTGGGCCAGTTACAAGGGTCAACTTTCACCCACAGAGTGGTTGAAAACGAGTCCACTGGAAAAAACTGCAAATCCTAGTCTCTTCCACACACCCACCACCTCCTCCCACACCTCCTCCCACACCTCCTCCCACACCTACTCCACACCTACTCCTCACCTCCAAGGAAAACTGACTGAATGCCACATGAATGAATGTATGGAGAACACGCTCTCACACCCACAGGTAAAAGTCAGTAGAAAAGCAGGACTGGTTGTGAACTGTGAGGTAAGTGTTGAGTCTGGGCTCCTTGGCTGACTGAACGAGGCTTTCGTTTAATACACATGGTTTGTTTCTAAAGGTAAGCTTTTACCTCCTTTTGGATTGACCTAACCTGTTCCAACCTTTGTTGACATGCTGTTAACATGTTTTGTAGCCCTCACACTCCCCAGTAGGCACTTCACCACTAACCAAACACATTCTTCAGTTCTGTTGTTCTCCCTCCACTCTTCACTCTGATCAATCAATCCACCCTCTTCACCTCCTCCTACTCTTCCTCCAAACCTTCATCTGCCGTTCCCACTACCACCATGTCCAAAGACCCACACCTACCCTCCATCACACACTAACAGATCTACAGGGTGGAAGCAGAGGAGTGGAGAGGTTGAATGGCACACTGCAGTCTAAAGATGACCTTGCTTTGACTGTCTAACATCCCCGCATCCACTTCACAGCGACCCGATAGCTCCTTGAGGAGAGAGTTGTTTGGCAGTTAAATATTCTGTGTGTTCTGTTCCGGAAATAAACCGGAGCGAATTAGGCTAGAACGAGATAAAGTGGGATTACACAGATTATGTCATCATAAAGAGGAGGATGAACAGGGCACAACGGAGCCAACTGTTCCTATCTCTTCAATGCTATTCACTCTTATTTGCTACTCAGTGCCCATATACTTACTTCCTGAAGAATCTTGAGATGTATGACATCACTGTTTAATTCTTCTTAATCTTATTTTAGGAATTAGGATCCTTTGTTATAGAACCCACTAGAACTCCACAAAGGGTTAAGGACAGACGAGACATGTGAATGGGGTGGTCTATTCTGCCACTGACCATGTGTCTGTTTTCCCGTCTTCCAATCAGATGTCCCGAGGAATTTCTCAGTGAACCTGGCGACCAAGACGAGTGTTCTCCTGACCTGGGAATTCCCTGAGAGCCCCTACCCCTACCACTTCACTGTGAGTGTGTGTGCTTCTGGAAACAACTGTGTGTGTACATATGCATACGTTTCAAGTTTTCATGTCAAGTGCACAAGTAAAGTGAAATGCCTTTCTTGCAAGCTCTAAACCCAACAATGCAGTAATCAATGTAGTATTAAAAATATCATGAGAAATAAAAAAACATACAAGAAATAAAAAATAAATAAGAACATGAGAAGTAAGTAATTTATATACTGGTTAAGTTTCAATATCATATATACAATGTGCAGGGATACTGGAGTGATAGAGGTAGATATGTATAGGGGTTAGGTGACGGGAATCCTGGAGTGATAGAGGTAGATATGTATAGGGATAAGGTGACAGGGATACTGGAGTGATGGAGGTAGATATGTATAGGGGTAAGGTGGCAGGGATACTGGAGTGATGGTGGTAGATATGTATAGGGGTAAGGTGACTAGGCATCAGGATATATGATAAACAGAGTAGCAGCAGCGTATGTATGTGTGTGGTGTGTGTGTGTAGAGTCAGTATAAATGTATGTGCAAATTAAGTGAGTGTGTTGGAGTGCCAGTGTGTGTGAGTGTGTAGAGTCCTGTGAGCGTGCAGAGACAAAAATACAAATAAAATACAAGGGTCAACTCAGACAGTCTGTGTAGCCATTTTGTTTGCTATTTAGCAGTCTTATGGCATCGGTGCTGTTCAGGAGCCTGTTGCTGTCAGACTTGATGCACCGGTACTGTTTGCTGTGCGGAAACAGTGACAACAGTCTATGGCTTGAAGGGCTAGCGTCTTTAATGATTTTCCGGGCCTTCCTTTCACACCGCCCTCTATAGTGCCATGAGATCGAGGGCGGTGCTGTTGCCATACCAAGCAGTGATGCAGCCAGTCATGATGCTTTCAATGGTGCAGCTGTAGAACTTTGAGGATCTGGGGGCCCATGCCAAACCTTTTCAACCTCCTGAGGGGGAATAGGCGCTGTCGTGTCTTCTTCACGACTGTGTGTGTGGACCATTGTAAGACCTTAGTGGTGTGGATACCGAGGAACTGGAAGCTCTCAACCTGCTCCGAGATCAGCGAGATCACCCAGTCCTCTGGGTCGGTGGAGGCACTCATGCACGGCACGGTGTTGTTATTGTCGAAGCGTGCATAAAATGCATTGAGTTCGTCTGGTAGATGGGCATTGTTGGATAGATCACGGCTGGGTCTTCCTTTGTAATCCGAAATGGACTGTAGCCCCTGCCACTTGGTGGGCATCGGAGCCTGTGTAATATGATTCTACCTTATTCCTATATTGTCCTTTTGCATGTTTGATGACTCTGCGAAGGTCAAGACGGGACCTCTTGTACTTGTTCCTGTGCTCAGCCGTAGCCTCAGGGTTGTCTGTGAAAGCCCTGTGTCCAGTAGCCCTGTCCTTTATTTTAGCGCCAACCTCAGTGTTAATCCAGGGCTTTTGACGGAGGTGGTTAGTTCGTTGGATAGCCATTGGGTGTATCTTGTCCGAAAGCCATGTTTCGGAAAAGCAGAGAATATTCCAGTTAAGAGGTAGCAAATTTGGTCATCCATCTTATTATCAAGTGACTGTACATTAGCTAGTAGAATGGAGGGAAGAAGTGGTCGGTTTTCGCTTCGCCTTAATGTCGCCAGGCCTCCCCTCTCTTGCCTCTGTAACGCCGGATTTTCCTCTTGCATACCCCGAAAATTGGGTCAGAATTACAGAAAGAGCCCAGGGCAGATGAGTCAAGTTGAAGTAGAAGCTGGAATTGGGGTAAGTAACTACCGATCTAATGTTCAAGAGTTCTTGTCAGTTGTAAGAAATAATAGCGAATACATTTTGTGAAAATAAGTCAAAATAAACGGCTAAAGAATCACAAAATAGCAAAGTTGGGTTGGAGCTCGCAAAATGGCGACCATTAAGGATGGCGCTATCTTATTATGTGTGTGTATATGTGTGATCTTAGCCGTCAGAAATACCCTCCCCTATCCTATTCCTCCCAGGTGGAGTATAACCGCCAGAAGATGGAGGTGGATGCCAAGCTGAGGAAAGCAGTGATCCCCAACTTGCAGCCAGATACTAACTATGACTTCAAGATCACCTCCTCTGAGGGCAACATGGGCGGGCTGAGGCACCGCATCCACGCCAAGACCTCTCCACCAATTGCCATCCGCCGTCCGGAGATTGACCACACCCGTGACACGGAGACCACCATCACCCTAATCCTGCCCTCGCTGGAGAACCGCATCCCTGTCAAGTAAGGGCTAGGCACAGGGTTGCTTTCTGGTGATTTTGATGGGCACACGGTTGCCTTCCAACAATATGAATTGTTTGGAAAATTCCAGAAAATTATGTCATGGCTTTAGAAGCTTCTGATAGGCGAATTGACATAATCTGAGTCAATTGGAGGTTTACCTGTGGATGTAATTCAAGGCCTACCTTCAAACTCAGTGCCTCTTTGCTTGACATCATGGGAAAATCAAAAGAAATCAGCCAAAAATTGCAGACCTTCAAAAGTTTGGTTCATCCATGGGAGCAATTAGTAAATGCCTGAAGGTACCATGTTCATCTGTACAAACAATAGTACGCAAGTATATAAACACCATGGGACAATACAGCTGTCATACCGCTCAGGAAATAGACGTGTTCTGTCTCCTAGAGATTAACGTACTTTGGTACGAAAAGTGAAAATCAATCCCAGAACAACAGCAAAGGACCTTGTGAAGATGCTGTAGGAAACAGATAGAAAACTATCTATATCCACAGTAAAACAGGTCCTATATCAACATAACCTGAAAGGCCGCTCAGCAAGGAAGAAGCCACTGCTCCAAACCCACCATAAAAAAGCCAGATTATGGTTTGCAACTGCACATGGGGACAAAGATCATACCTTTTGGAGAAATGTCCTCTGGTCTGATGAAACACAAATAGAACTGTTTGGCCATAATGACTATCGTTATGTTTAGAGGAAAAAGGGGGAGGCTTGCAAGCCGAAGTACACCATCCCAACCGTGAAGCACGGGGGTGGCAGCATCATGTTGTGGGGGTGCTTTGCTGCAGGTGGGACTGATGCACTTCACAAAATAGATGGCATCATGAGGATTGAAAATTATGTGGATATATTGAAGCAACATCTCAAGCCATCAGTCAGGAAGTTAAAGCTTGGTCGCAAATGGGTCTTCAAAATGGACAATGACCCCAAGCATACTTACAAAGGTGTGGCAAAATGGCTTAAGGACAACAAAGTCAAGGTATTGGAGTGGCCATCACAAAGGCCTGACCTCAATCCCATAGAAAATTTGGGGGCAGAACTGAAAAAGTGTGTGCGAGCAAGGAGGCCTACAAACCTGACTCAGCTACACCAGCTCTGTCAGGTGGAATGGGCCAAAATTCACCCAACTTATTGTGGGAAGCTTGTGGAAGGCTACCTGAAACGTATGACCCAAGTTAAACAATTTAAAGGCAATGCTACCAAATACTAATTGAGTGTATGTAGTGTATGTAAACTTCTGACCCATTGGGAATGTGATGAAAGAAATAAAAGCTGAAATAAATCATTCTCTCTACTATTATTCTGACATTTCACATTCTTAAAATAAAGTGGTGATCCTAACTGACCTAAGACAGGGAATTTTTGTTTGGATTAAATGTCAGGAATTGTGAAAACTGAGTTTCAATGTATTTGGTTAAGGTGTATGTAAACTTCCGACTTCAACTCTGCTAGTAAACTGCCACAGAAAAGTTGTAATGAAATCCCTGATAATCTGGTTGTTCCTCTGTCCTGTAGGAACCTGTATGTGGTGGTAGTTCCTCTGAGGAGGACGAGGGGGGTCATTAGACATCTCAAGAGCCCAGACGAGATGGACTTGGAGGAGGTGAGAGCTATAGCAACCTATCTGGGAACACATGAACTGGCTCGTCCTCTCTCTGAGAACGTTTGCTCTATTAGATTTTATCATGTGGTTTCTTAATGTTTACATAACAAAATCCATCAGTAACATCACCTCTATCTCTCTCCCTCCCCCTCTCTCTCTCCTTCCTTCTCTCTCTCTCTCTCTCCCTCCCTCTTTCTCTCTCTCCATCTCTCTCCCTCACTCTCTCTCCATCTCTCTCCCTCACCCTCCATCTCTCTCATTCCCTCTCTCTATCTCCCCTTCCCTCTCTCTCCATCTCTCTGTCTCTCTCTGTCTCCCTCCATCTGACTCCTTCCCTCTCCTCCCTCTCCTCTCTTGCTTTCTCTCTCTCCCCATATCTCTCTCTCACACTCTCTATCTATCCCTCCCTCTCTCCATCTCTTTCTATCTCTCTCTATCCCACTTTCTCCATCTCTCTGTCTCCCTCTCCATCTCCCTCTCTCTCCACCTTTGTCTCCCTCTCTCTCTGTCTCTCCCTCTCTCTCT
This sequence comes from Salvelinus alpinus, assembly GCF_045679555.1. Taxonomy (NCBI): domain Eukaryota; kingdom Metazoa; phylum Chordata; class Actinopteri; order Salmoniformes; family Salmonidae; genus Salvelinus; species Salvelinus alpinus. The sequence continues at coordinate 15,923,762 of NC_092108.1, read as the reverse complement.
CTCTCCCTTTCTCCATCTCTCTGTCTCCCTCTCTCTCCATCTCTCTGTCTCCCAGTTGTTGAAGGACAGCAGTCAGAGACAGAGGGAATCTAGACAGCAGAAACAGGTAGACCTGCGCAGAGCCTACATCTCAGCCCTCTTCACCCCTGCTACTCTGCCAGCCTTCTTCACTCTGGGGGACCAGCTGGACTACGGAGGCTTTGAGAACCGCGCTCTAGAACCGGGACAGGAGTATGTGTTCTTCATCCTGGCTGAACTCAATGGCACCACAGTGGTACGGGCCAATTCAATTATGTTTTTTTTTGTGTGGTTGTGCATACACTCTTAGAAAAAAAAGGTGCTATCTAGAACCTAAAAGGGTTCTTCGGCTGTCCCCGCAAGAGAACCCTTTAAAGAACCCTTTTTGGTACCAGGTAGAACCCTATTTGGTTCCATGTAGAACCCTTGGGGACAGCCGAAGAACCCTTTTGGAACCATTTTTTCTAAGAGTGCATGCATTGTAGGACGGTGTGCATCCCTCTCACGTAGTCTTCTCTGTCATTCTCAAGAGACGTTGCAATACTTTTAAGACAATTAAATTCATGAAAATTAGGTTAATTTCCCCTGGCTAGCCCTTACTGTGATATGTATTCCTCACTCACTGTGCTCTTTGTTTGTGTATTGTAGAAGATGTACGCGGACAGTCCGTACACAGAGCCAGTGATCGCTCCGGACTCAGACCCCCAGCCCCTGGACGCGGGGGATGGTCTGATCTGGGTGGTGGGACCCGTCCTGGCCGTGGTCTTCATCATCTGCATCGTCATCGCCATCCTGCTCTACAAGAAGTGAGTGAGACCCGCAGAGGGAGCACTGAACTTACAGCGATTTTATAGCTAACATGTATAACTACAGTATCTATCCATAACTAGCTAACATGCTATAACCAGCTGTCATGCTAACTATATAAATAGCTAACATGTTATAAGTAGCTAACACTCTATAACCAGCTTACATGCTAATAACATTATAATGTTATAAATAGCTAACATGCTATAAGTAGCTAACATGCTAACACTCTACAACCAGCTTACATGCTAATGTTATAAATAGCTAACATGCTATAAGTAGCTAACATGCTAACACTCTATAACCAGCTTACATGCTAATGTTATAAATAGCTAACATGCTATAAGTAGCTAACATGCTAACACTCTATAACCAGCTTACATGCTAATGTTATAAATAGCTAACATGCTATAAGTAGCTAACATGCTATCACTCTATAACCACCTCCATGCTAATGTTATAACTAGCTAACATACTAATATGCTATAACTAACTAACATGCTAACATTCTAAGCACATACGGTGCTAGCCCACTATAACCATTGAAATGTTGCTACCTCAGCTTACACAGTATACTGGCATAACAGGCAAAGATACAATAACCAGCATTGTAAGGAATGACTGCTAGCCTGACCCAGCTGAAAAGACGTGTCATCCACAGAAAGCCAGCCATTTTGAATATAAATGTATCATATAGATTTTTCTCTCTGTCTCTCCCTCTGTCCCTCTCCTCCTTTCATTATTCATTCCATCGCTCGCTCCTGTTTCGGAAGCAACAAGCCAGACAGGTGAGTGTCGGCCATACTAAATAGTTGTCTTGATCTCAAAGGACAGATGATACAGGGCAAAATCTAATGCTTCAATTGCAGTGCAGCAATTTATAGCAGTATAATATATGTTTAACTTGTGTTCATTGAGAAAATAGATTGTGATGAATACTGTTAGACAGTCATGAACTCTAACCTCTTTACTCTCTCTGGTGTGTTGCTTGTCTGGTGTGTGTCCCGTTGTTTCCGTCTCCCTGGTCCCTGAACAGTAAGAGGAAGGACTCCGAGCCAGGCACCAAGAGCCTTCTGTGTAATGCTGAGATGATGGCCCACCACCCCACAGACCCTGTTGAGATGAGACGCATCAACTTCCAGACCCCTGGTATCTATTGTGCACACACATACACTCACACTCACACACATACACATACACATTCTTCGATAACACATTCTTTCTTGAAAAAAGACGGAAAGGTTTCTGAATTTATATGGTGGGAAAACATTTTTTTTACATCAGCAGTTGTCACAAAGTGCTTATACAGAAACCCCTCCTAAAACCACAAGACCCCAAAGAGCAAGCAATGCAGAAGAACAATGGCTCGGAAAAAGTCCCTAGGAACCTAGGAAGAAACCTAGAGAGGAACCAGGTTTTGAGGAACCAGGTTTTGAGGGGAGTCAAATAATAATCACAGAATTCAGAGGTTGAGACAAAATTTACGAGAGAGAGAGAGAATAGCCCACAAAGATCTCCCCAACCACACGAGCCTGAGGGGGGTGCAAAACCGAAAAAGAAGATCACATCAGTTAAAAGATCCTGGCATTACGTGAGGCACCCCTCTTAGGAAGGTAATGAGAGAGCGTGAGCAACCCAGTGACTCAGCCTCTGTAATAGGGTCAGAGGCAGAGAATCCCAGTAGAGAGAGGAGCAGGCCAGTGACTCAGCCTCTGTAATAGGGTCAGAGGCAGAGAATCCCAGTAGAGAGAGGAGCAGGCCAGTGACTCAGCCTCTGTAATAGGGTCAGAGGCAGAGAATCCCAGTAGAGAGAGGAGCAGGCCAGTGACTCAGCCTCTGTAATAGGGTCAGAGGCAGAGAATCCCAGTAGAGAGAGGAGCAACCCAGTGACTCAGCCTCTGTAATAGGGTCAGAGGCAGAGAATCCCAGTAGAGAGAGGAGCAGGCCAGTGACTCAGCCTCTGTAATAGGGTCAGAGGCAGAGAATCCCAGTAGAGAGAGGAGCAGGCCAGGCAGAGACAGCAAGGGTGGTTCGTCACTCCAGTGCCTTGCCGTTCACCTTCACACACCTGGGCCAGACTACATTCAATCATAGGACCTACTGAAGGCATCAAATCAAATGTTATTGGTCACATACACATATTTAGCACATATTATTGCAGGTGTAGTGAAATGCTTGTGTTCCTAGCTACAACAGTGCAGTAGTATCTAACAATTCACAACAATACACACAAATCTAAAAGTAAAATAATGAAATTAAGAAATATATAAATATTAGGACAAGCAATGTCGGAGTGGCATTGACTAAAATACAGTAGAATAGAATACAGTATATACCGTACATATGACATGCGTAAAGCAGTATGTAAACATTATTAAAGTGACTAGTGTTCCATTATTAAAGTGGCCAGTGATTCCATGTCTATGTATATAGGGCAGCAGCCTCTAAGGTGCAGGGTTGCGTAACCGGGTGGAAGCCGGTTGGTGTTGGTTATTTAACAGTCTGATGGCCTTGAGATAGAAGCTGTTTTTCAGTCTCTCAGTTCCAGCTTTGATGCACCTGTACTGACCTTGCCTTCTGGGTGACAGCGGGGTGAACAGGCAGTGGCTCAGGTGGTTGATGTCCTTGATGATCTTTTTGGCCTTCCTGTGACATCGGGTGCTGTAGGTGTCATGGAGGGCAGGTAGTTTGCCCCCGGTGATGCGTTGTGCAGACCACCCTATGGAGAACCTTGCCGTTGAGGTCGGTGCAGTTGCCGTACCAGGCTATGATACAGGCCAACAAGATGCTCTCGATTGTGCATCTGTAAAAGTTTGTCAGGGTTTATGTGACAAGCCAAATTTCTTCAGCCTCCTGATGTTGAAGAGGTGCTGTTGCGCCTTTTTCACCACAATGTCTGTGTGGGTGGACCATTTCAGTTTGTCTGTGATGTGTACGCCCAGGAACGTAAAACATTCCACCTTATCCACTGCTGTCCCTTCGATGTGGATAGGGGAGTGCTCCCTCTTCTGTTTCCTGAAGTCCACGATCATCTCCTTTGTTTTGTTGACGTTGAGTGAGACGTTGTTTTCCTTACACCAAACTCCGAGTGTCCTTACCTCCTCCCTGTAGGCTGTCTCGTCGTTGTTGGTGATCAAGCCCACTACTGTTGTGTCGTCTGCAAACTTGATGATTGAGTTGGAGGCGTGCATGGCCACGCAGTCGTGGGTGAACAGGGAGTACAAGAGAGGGCTGAACACACACCATTGTGGGTCCCCAGTGTTGAGGGTCAGCGAAGTGGAGATGTTGTTTCCTACCTTCACCACCTAGGGGCGGCCCGTCAGACAGTCCAGGACCCAATTGTACAGGGCGGGGTTGAGACCCAGGGCATCCAGCTTGATGATGAGTTTGGAGGGTACTATGGTGTTGAATGCTGAGCTGTAGTCAATGAACAGCATTCTTACACTTTTGTCCAGATGGGATAAGGCAGTGTGCAGTGTGATGGCGATTGCGTCGTCTGTGGACCTTTTGGGGCGGTATGCAAACTGAAGTGGGTCTAGAGTGGCCGGTATGCGCATGCTTTGAGGACACGGCTAGGGATGCCGTCTGGGCCAGCAGCCTTGCGAGGGTTGACACGTTTAAATGTTTTACTCACGTCAGCCACGGAGAAGGAGAGGGGCACAGTCCTTTTTAGCGGGCCGTGACGGTGGCACTGTATTATCCTCAAAGTAGGCAGAGAAGGTGTTTAGTTTGTCTGGAGGTGTTCAGTTTGTCTCTTTGTTTCTTGGGACCTAGAACTAGCATCTCTGTTTAGACTGAGTTTAAAAGTGAAAACAAATCTGCAATCCACATCCTTATGTCTGAAACACAGGCTTCCGTGGTAAGCAATTTTGCGGCTTCACCATGTTTCATTGAAATATACAGCTGTGTGTCGTCTGCACAGCAGTGAAAGTTTCCGAATGACATCACCAAGAGGTAATATACAGTTGAAGTAGAACGTTTACATACACCTTAGCCAAATACATTGAAACTCAGCTTTTCACAATTCCTGACATTTAATCCTCGTAAAAAATCCCTGTTTTAGGTCAGTTAGGATCACCACTTTATTTTAAGAATGTTAAATGTCAGAACTATAGTAGAGAGAATTATTTATGTCAGCTTTTATTTCTTTCATCACATTCCCAGTGGGTCAGAAGTTTACATACACTCAATTAGTATTTGGTAGCATTGCCTTTAAATTGTTTAACTTGGGTCAAATGTTTCGGGGAAGCCTTCCACAAGCTTCCCACAATAAGTTGGATGAATTTTGGCCCATTCCTCCTGACAGAGCTGGTGTAACTGAGTCAGGTTTGTAGGCGTCCTTCCTCGCACACACTTTTTCAGTTCTGCCCACACATTTTCTACAGGATTGAGGTCAGGGCTTTGTGATGGCCACTCCAATACCTTGACTTTGTTGTCCTTAAGCCATTTTTCCACAACTTTGTAAGTATGCTTGGGGTTATTGCCCGTTTGGAAGACCCATTTGCGACCAAGCTTTAACTTCCTGACTGATGGCTTGAGATGTTGCTTCAATATATATATATCCACATAATTCTCCTTCCTCAGATGCCATCTATTTTGTGAAGTGCACCAGTCCCTCTTGCAGCAATGCACCCCCACAACATGATGCTGCCACCCCCGTGCTTCACGGTTGGGATGGTGTACTTCGGCTTGCAAGCCTCCCCCTTTTTCCTCCAAACATAACGATGGTCATTATGGCCAAATGACCAGTTCTATTTTTGTTTCATCAGACCAGAGGACATTTGTCCAAAGGTACGATCTTTGTCCCCATGTGCAGTTGCAAACCGCAGTCTGGCTTTTTTATGGTGGGTTTGGAGCAGTGGCTTCTTCCCTGCTGAGCGTCCTTTCAGGTTATGTTGATATAGGACTTGTTTTACTGTGGATATAGATACTTTTGTACCTGTTTCCTCCAGCATCTTCACAAGGTCCTTTGCTGTTGTTCTGGGATTGATTTGCACTTTTCGCACCAGAGTACGTTCATCTCTAGGAGACAGAACGCATCTCCTTCCTGAGCGGTATGACGGCTGCGTGGTCCCATGGTGATTATAGTTGCGTACTATTGTTTGTACAGATGAACGTGGTACCTTCAGGCATTTGGAAATTGCTCCCAAGGATGAACCAGACTTGTGGAGGTCTACAATTCTTTTTCTGAGGTCTTGGCTGATTTCTTTTGATTTTCCCATGATGTCAAGCAAAGAGGCACTAAGTTTGAAGGTAGGCCTTGAATTACATCTACAGGTACACCTCCAATTAACTCAAATGATGTCAATTAGCCTATCAGAAGATTTTAACCTTTCACGAGCCTCTACCCCGGGTCCGGGATCACCCCCCACCCCCCCCACACACTGATTAGCATAGCTAGCATAGCTTCACAAGTAGATAGTAGCATCTAAATATCATTAAATCACAAGTCCAAGACACCAGATGAAAGATACAGATCTTGTGAATAAAGCCACCATTTCAGATTTTTAAAATGTTTTACAGGGAAGACAAAATATGTAAATCTATTAGCTAAACACGTTAGCAAAATACACCACTATTCTAACTCCATCAGTTTCTTACTCCTTCAGGTGCTATCACCAATTCGGCTCAACTAAGATATTGATAGCCAATAACCTATAAAAAAAACCATCAGATGACAGTCTGATAACATATTCATGGTATAGGATAGTTTTTGTTAGAAAAAAGTGCATATTTCAGGTAGAAATCACAGTTTACAATTGCACCGACCATCACAAATCGACTAGAATTACTAGATAGAGCAACGTGTATGACCAATTTACTCATCATAAAACATTTCATAAAAATAGACAAAGCATAGCAATGGAAAGACCCAGTTCTTGTGATTTCAGACCATATTTCAGATTTTCTAAGCGTTTTTCAGCGAAAACACAATAAATCGATAAGTTAGCATACCACATGTGCAAACGTTACCAGAGCATCGATTCCAGCCAAAGAGCGCTATAACGTAATCACCGCCAAAATATATTAATTTTTTCACTAACCTTCTCAGAATTCTTCCGATGACACTCCTGTAACATCATTTTACAACATACATATACAGTTTGTTCGAAAAGGTGCATATTTAGCCATACAAAACCGTGGTTATACAATGGAAATAGTCACAACTCAAGCCTCAAAATGAGGAACGTCAGCTTTCAGAGTGATCTAGTTTAATCGAAAGCTAATCATATACTTGACTAAAAAATACAGGGTTGACAGGAATCGAAAGACAAATTAGTTCTTAATGCAACCGCTGATTTACATTTTTAAAATTATCCTTACTTTTCAATACAGGGTTCGCCAAGTGAAGCTATACCAAACAAAATGGCGAAATATGCGTTTAAAATATTTCGACAGAACAACGATTTATCATATTAAATATTGCTTACTTTGAGCTGTTCTTCCATCATATTCTTGGGCAATGTATCCTTTCTATGTTATAAACGTCTTTTGGTCGATAGATGTCCTCTGTCCTTCGAAATATCCACTAACGATCGAACGGGACCCCAAAACGTGTCCAAAGTTTCAGAGTGCACAACAAAGAAATTCCTCAAAATCGCACTAAACGGATATAAATTGCTATAAAACGGTTCAAATTAACTACATTATGATGTTTTTAACAACTATAACGACTGAAAACATGACCGGAGAAATATTGCTGGTTAGACAAGGATTTGGAATGAGGCAAGTCCGATGTCCTTCACGCTTCAGGCGCGCGACGAGAAAGGGCGGTCCCTATACATTTTGTGGTTTTATAATGGCTGGGATTGTGCAATAGACTCCATTCAAAACGTGATGACGTACAGACACCCAGAGGAAGACGTACGCAGTGTCGGTTTCTTCATAGCATTCACTGTCGCCTTAAAAACAGACTCCAGATCAGGGGTAAAAATTTCTGAAATCTGACCCCTGTCATGAAAAGTGCTGTAGATATTGTTCTGTACCACTCAGAGACAAAATTCCAACTTCTATAGAAACTAGAAGGTGTTTTCTATCCAATAATAACAATAATATGCATATTGTACGATCAAGAATTTAGCACGAGGCAGTTTAATTTGGAGACCCAAATATGCTAATGCGGAACAGCACCCCCTATAGTTGCAAGAAGTTAAAGCCATGACATCATCTTCTGGAATTTTCCTAGCTGTTTAAAGGCACAGTCATCTTAGTGTATGTAAACTTCTGACCCACCGGAATTGTGATACAGTGAATTATAAGTGAAATAATCTGTCTGTAAACAATTGTTGGAAAAATGACTTGTGTCATGCACAAAGTAGATGTCCTAACCGACTTGCCAAAACTACAGTTTGTTAACAAGAAATTTGTGAAGTGGTTGAAAAATGAATTTTAATGACTCCAACCTAACTGTATGTAAACTTCTGACTTCCACTGTATATTTAGTTGGAACTATAGTGGTCCTAGAACAGAATCTTAAGGATCACCAAAACTTACCACTGATTTGTCAGATGACAAACCATCCACAGAGATGAACTGATAACTTTCAGACAGATAAGATCTAAACCAGGCCAGAATTTGTCTGTGTAGACCAATTAGGGCAATAAAGAACAAAGGAGTGAAAGAAATGTACCACAGCAAACACACCAATAGGGGTCAAGTTTATAATACTCTAAAGCTTCTACCAAGATCTCATTTCCTAAGAGATCTAAATTGCTGTCTTCCAGGTTAGTACAGTTAGATGAGTCATAACTGTGTGACTGGCGGCATGGCACGGCCCAAACCCTGTAACCGTCTGCCCACAGTCCACCTGGCAGGCTCTAGATAACCATGCCAGAGAGGACGGAGGTGTCAACACAGTCAGAACTTAAAAGAAGTCCATAACCTATTGGTTCTTGAAAAGATTAAAGGTCAGAGTTAAAGTTACAGTTAGCTAATAGAATCATATTTCTGGATAGAAAACGTGGTACATTTATTCCGTTCTTCCCTGCGTGGCCAGACAGAGCTGAGCTGACCCACTCCGCCTCCACACCCTCAGAGTCCCACCTCCAGCTGCTCTGGTGTTAAATCTCACAGCTACGCTTCCACCACTTCATGCAACCCTGTGTGTAACAAGATACTGACCCCCTGTGTGTAGGTGTACTCTACATGCAGTCTCGTGTGCTTCCAGGGCTTATGCCTCGGTAAGATTTAGGTTAATGGGCTAACGCGGTCTTGAACCGCACTGGCCACCTGCGTTAGAAACCCACTTGGTCACACAGTGAGCCCTCATGACCTCTGACCTTTAACCCTTGTCCTTTAGGTATGATGAGCCACCCTCCCATTCCCATCACAGAGCTGGCTGAACACACAGAGATACTCAAGGCCAACGATAGCCTGCGTCTGTCTCAGGAGTACGAGGTGAGAGCGACAGCATGGAGGATGGATGAACATGAGTCCTAGGACCTGGTTTTCTACTCAAGGATGTGTACCAGTTGCCCCTTGCAAACTTAAATGGCATCCTATTCTAGACTCCTATAAAGGAGGAGAAAACATTGCAACTGTGTTTTCCATCCTTTAACTCTTCATCTCTGTTTCCTTGTCCTCTCAGTCCATTGACCCTGGTCAGCAGTTCACCTGTGAGCCTAACCCCAACCTTTTACCTCTCTGTGTTGTAGTCCATCGACCCTGGTCAGCAGTTCACCTGGGAGCCTAACCCCAACCTTTTACCTCTCTGTGTTGTAGTCCATCGACCCTGGTCAGCAGTTCACCTGGGAGCCTAACCCCAACCTTTTACCTCTCTGTGTTGTAGTCCATCGACCCTGGTCAGCAGTTCACCTGGGAGCCTAACCCCAACCTTTTACCTCTCTGTGTTGTAGTCCATCGACCCTGGTCAGCAGTTCACCTGGGAGCCTAACCCCAACCTTGTACCTCTCTGTGTTGTAGTCCATCGACCCTGGTCAGCAGTTCACCTGGGAGCACTCCAACCTGGAGGTGAACAAGCCCAAGAACCGCTATGCTAACGTCATCGCCTACGACCACACCCGCGTCGTCCTCGCCCCCAATGAAGGTTCAAGTCCAGGTACAGATTATGAGATGTTGGCCTCACTTGTAAGACAAGAAATCATTGTACAGTGAATGACACCCTTCATCTTGTCCAGGTAGAGGTCAAATACTGGATGGATTCAATTCAGATTGTAGTGGCGGTTGCAGGGAACCAGATAAAGTCTATAGTCCTGAACTAAGACATTTTCAATGACGTCAATCGAACTTAACAACTCTCCTCTTCCCTCCACATTCTCCCCCTCCATATGCAGGTATCCTGGGCAGTGACTACATCAATGCTAACTACATAGACGGCTACAGGAAGCAGAATGCCTACATCGCCACACAGGGCCCGCTGGCAGAGACATTCGGGGACTTCTGGAGGATGGTGTGGGAACAGAGAGCAGCCTCTGTGGTCATGATGACCAGACTGGAGGAGAAGTCACGGGTGAGACGGGACAGAGACAGGAGAAGGAAACACTCATCCACTCACTGACATGATCTACTGTAGGGCAACACTCATCCACTGGGTGTTATCTACACTCTTAGAAAAAAAGGGTTCTTCGTTTGTCCCAATAGGAGAACCGTTTTTGGTTCTAGGTAGATCCCTTTTGTGGTGAAAATGTGACTCACCACCTGGATTCGGTCTTATGTAGCAACATTTGAAATGGTGTTTTTTACATTGGATAAAAGTAGAGACTCAGAGCTACAAAATGGCATATCATGCACTGCATTTTTGAGGACCAATGGGAAAGTAAATCTGCTTTGAAAGTTGATAAACTTGTAAACTTTTGCTTGAAATGAAACCACTTTCTGTAAAAATTAGAAACATGTAATATCTGAAAATGTAGCTAGCTGGACTATCTTACCTGTATGCATTATCATGCATTATGGACGTGTCTCCCTGTCAGGAATGACATACCACGGTTGCTCTTAGTTTGAAGATGTAATCCGGAGACAGGTGTTTTCTCCATCTCTTTAGCTATCAAACTCTAATTCCACTGATTTCAAAACTCAATCCTCCAGAAAGTGGAGAGGAACACTTATGCAGCTCCACTACACATTTAAAAGCTGTGTTCAACAGGATTACCTACACAGACTGACCAGCTCAAATAGACAGAAGCCTTCTATATGGCAGACCAATCCGAACTCCCCTCGGCATATCCAGCCCACTCATTACTCATTATCTCAGCCAAGCATGACTAGTGGGAAGGTATTTTTCTGTGGCTTAACCAACAAGGCTAGAAATGTAACAATTGTATTCGTATTTACAGATGGCAAACAAGTTTGTTATTAAGGCACATGAAAGTTCCCATGTTCTAGAAGGCATTTTCTGAAAAAAAACACCTAGTTTCCTGAAACTTAGAATTAGAACCATTTACTGGTGAAAGGGTTCCACGTAGAACCTTGTATTAGTGAAAGGGTTCCACGTAGAACCTTGTATTAGTGAAAGGGCTCCACTTGGATCCAAAAAGATTGTTATTGTCAAAGGGTTCACCTATCACGACAATTGAAAACTCTTTATGGTTCCAGGTAGCACCTTCTTTTCTAAGAGTGTGCAGTAGGGCAAAACCCAGCTACTATGAAGGGGACTAGGACTTTGTCATTCACTGTAAGGTGGAGTCATCCACTATTTAAGGGCTCTGTCATCTACTGTAGGGCACTACTGTCATGCACTCAGTGTCATCCAATAGTCTAGTTCACTGAAGGTTACTAGGAGGCTGTCATCCACTGTAGGTCACTTTATAGGGCACAGTCATGAGTCATCCACTGAGGATGACATTGATGTTGTTGTTATTGATGATGATGATGTTACTGACAATGATCATTTTGATAACAGTGATGCTGATGAAGTTGTCTCCTGCTCCTGTAGATAAAGTGTGACCAGTACTGGCCGACCCGGGGTACAGAGACCTATGGGATGACTCAGGTCACCATACTGGACACTATGGAACTGGCCACATTCTGCGTGCGCACCTTCTCCCTGAAGAAGGTCAGTACACACAAACGCATGCACAAATACTGTACACACACACATGCATAGAAGCACACACACACACACACACACACACACACACACACACACACACACACACACACACACACACACACACACACACACACACACACACACACACACACACACACACACACACACACACACACACAAACTCCACTTCACCTCCCTTGTATTTTCTCCCTCCTCTATTCCTCTGTTCTTTTGGTAAATCCCCTGTCATTTGCTGTTGATTAATTTACTGTCATGCCCCATGATACTTCTACACTGTCGGCTAATGAACCAGAAACAATTTGAAGGGATTTGAATTCAAATCTGCGCTGTCACTCTATGAGAAAAGAGCAGGGAACAAAGAGGATGTTGTTAGGCAGTAGTTAATGGAGCATTGCATTCTATCCAGTCAGCCAGTCAGTTTGAGCTTGTGTTACTGCTACTACAATACCACTAGATCCTGAATATTCTAACTAATCTAGGATATAGAGCCATACCAGGCCTCAGTGTCCCAAATACAGAAACTGAAGTAGGCCAGCTGTCTTTGAAGTGTTTTGAGGTTTTGTACATGAATATGTCAATTAATATGTTATGTAATGTCTGGAAGCATAACTATTATGCATGTGGAGAACACAGATGCTTTTGTCTGGTTTCTGAAAGTTTCTGTCCCTGCCACTGTGTCTCATAAAGTAGTAATGATAATACTGCCTTCCCCTCTCCTCTCCTCTCCTTCCGCTCCTCTCTCCTCTCCTCTATCTTCTCTACTCTCTCCTTTCTATTCTCTAATCTCTACTCCCCTCTCTCCTCTATACTCTACTCTCGTCTCTCTCTCTCTCTCTCTCTCTCTCTCTCTCTCTCTCTCTCTCTCTCTCTCTCTCTCTCTCTCTCTCTCTCTCTCTCTTTCTCTCTCTTTCTCTTTCTCTTCTCTTCTCCTCCCTTCTCTCCTCTACTCTCCTCTCCTCCCTACTCTCCTCTTCTCTCTACTCTCCTCTTCTCTCTAC